>NC_041215.1:105269073-105270408 GCF_002837175.3 Physeter macrocephalus
TAAAACTTCCAAAACTATGTTGAATAACAGTGGTGAGAGTGGGCAACCTTGTCTTGTTCTTGATCTTAGTGGAAATGGTTTCAGTTTTTCACCACTGAGAACGATGATGGCTGTGGGTTTGTCATATATGGGCTTTATTATGTTGATGTAAGTTCCCTCTATGCCTACTTTCTGGAGGGTTTTTATCATAAATGGGTGTTGAATTTTTTCATAAGGTTTTTCTGCATCTATTGAGATGATCATATGGTTTTTCTCCTTCAATTTGTTAATATGGTGTATCACACTGAGTGATTTGTGTATATTGAAGAAACCTTGCATTCCTGGGATAAACCCCACTTGATCATGGTGTATGATCCTTTTAATGTGCTGTTGGATTCTGTTTGCTAGTATTTTGTTGAGGATTTTTGCATCTATGTTCATCAGTGATTTTGGCCTGGAGTTTTCTTTTTTTGTGACATATTTGTCTGGCTTTGGTATCATGGTGATGGTGGCCTCGTAGAATGAGTTTGGGAGTGTTCCTCCCTCTGCTATATTTTGGAAGAGTTTGAGAAGGATCGGTGTTAGCTAGTCTCTAAATGTTTGATAGAATTATTAGCCCGTTTTAAAGTGGCTTTTGCAAACTGTTTTCAGACTGCAAATGAGCCAGAAAGCCAAAGACATGACCAAGAACATTTTCAAGCACTACAATAGAGTAACTGAAGTCGTCTGACTGGACTGAAAGCAACACGATAAACTGAAAAATTGTCAACCGATTACCCTCAAAAGGAGCCCAAAGTCCAGTGTTAGCAGGTGGGATTCCTGCAATGTACGCTCTCTCACTGCAAGGTAAATGGGTCAACTCTTGAGGAGTCAAATCTGGCATGCAGTGGCAGCCTCTGCATCAGAAACTTTATCAAAGTTGACATCTTTACTTTGTGCCCAGCTATGATGGTGGATGTGTTGTCATGTCCAGTACAATGATAAATCTAAACAGCAATGGGGGCAATCTGTGGAGGAGAGGCTCAATGAGCAGCTTGATTCCAGTCAGTCTCATGGGGCACATGGCCTTACTGTGTACATCTACACAACTGACCCGGATGAGTCTTTTAGTAGCAGCAATTTGGTTCTATAGTTTGCAGCCCCTAAGAGGGGTGTCTTTAATCTGCCAGTTTGTAGGGTTTTTTTTGGTTTTTTTTGATGTTTTAGGACTTTAATGTCCTTCACACGGTCAACATAAAACGCTGACAATGGATGAACAATAGGGAAAAAGACTCTTCAGCAAAGATCTTCCCGAACTCACGGCATCACTGGTCAAACACCATAAAGAGAACAGTCACGTGAACAAACAGTAAGGGA
>NC_041215.1:105271385-105272547 GCF_002837175.3 Physeter macrocephalus
AAAAGACTCTTCAGCAAAGATCTTCCCGAACTCACGGCATCACTGGTCAAACACCATAAAGAGAACAGTCACGTGAACAAACAGTAAGGGAATTTAACACAGATTTTTTGTTTAACAGCATAACTGAAAAACAAAACCAACCAACCGATCAACCAACCGTTCTTCTACCCACTGAAAGGAAAGTAAAGGTGAAACAGGGAGCTTCCAAATCTTGTGAAGCAGCTTAAAAAGGGAGAGGGGAGGGGGAAAGGGAGGCATACAACTGTTGAGAACGTAACACTCTAATGCACAAGGTCAAGGACCCTAACATTCTCAAAGTCTCAACATATACCAACAAGAACCGTATTATTAGAAATATAAAGGCACAGACATATAAATGCATAGAGATATAAACTATTTGGTATTAAAAACAGACCTTGCTAGATAAACATATAGTATGTCACTTTTATCACTTTATGAGAATAACCGTATAAAGAAAGAATCCAGAAGACCCCACTGCTGTCATCTTGCAAAGGATCAAAATTCAGCACCTAGAGGGCCCCACCCACCCTCCATGCTGTGTGTCTGTGTGTCTCTAAAAATAATAACCTGCAATTTGCATATAATTAAACCCATAGGCAGCTTTGAATATGAGATCTAGGCAGAAATAGTAGCAGCAAAGACAACAGTAGCTAGAATTTGATAGAAAAGCAAGAGAAGATTTTTTAAAAGCTTCCAGTTCAAGTCAGAATTAAGGTTAACTTTCAACAGCTTGGGATAGCTGTGGATGTTTTGCTGTTCTCTGAAAAAAGACGAAAATCTATCATAAGCATGTTCATTCGAGAAAAATACTGTGTTTCTTTAGTTTTTTTAAGCCATGCCCAAGTGACTTTCAATTTTGTACATTGTTCAAGGGCAGAGTATATGTTGGTTAGGATGTGCTCATAGCTGGTGCATCTCCAAAAAATGCTTCATGAAGGCTGCCAGCTTCTGGACATCTTCGATGGTGACAGCATTATACAGAGAGGCCCGAATGACTCCCACGGACCCAGAAGAACCACCGATGCAGCCGTTAAGACAGGAGCATCTGGTTGAGCATCAGGACGACCCTCCTTCCCGTCACCAGCTCCTGCGAGAGTCATGGCACCTGAGACCATCGTGTCCAACCTCCCACCTGAAAGCC
>NC_041215.1:105272635-105322067 GCF_002837175.3 Physeter macrocephalus
GTGCTTACACTGAACAGGCTTGTGCCAGCTGCAGCAGAGCTGGGATGGCACCCTTTGTGCTGTCAGAGCAGAGATTTTCAAAGGAAATTTTGACCAAAGCTCCTAGAAGGTGTGGCTCCCTCATGCTCTCGGCTGTGGAATCGTGCTAAGGGGTCTGTAAGCAGCAGCAGGAGAACCCCCGTAACAAGTGGTCTTTCCCAACTAGTTACAGTAACTGCTACTCCAGGATGGGCAGGCTCCTAGATGTGTTTCCTTCAGCGTCTGAAAACTAAACCAATTCTCTGACAAGCTTCTGGATGGGACATGTACTCACCACCTAGGCCCTTTCAGGGACATCATATTGAGTTCAAGAGCTTTGTCGAGAAATCTTTTTTCTAAAGCATCATCTCCTTTGGTGTTGCCAATGCAGAATGGAATATTCATCTTGCTTCTATTGGGGGCTCCACTGGACATCGATTCTAATAGTAGCTTTTCCTTTTCAACCACTTCCCAAAATTATAGTTCTCTTTTTTTGTCTAGCAGCTTTGGATGGTTCCTTCACGGATGGAGAAGTTATCCACCGGTACTCTGACTTGGCACTCCTTCCATCTGGAGGACTTTTTTGATAACTGCTTTCATCACAGAATGATCAACAAGTGGATTTTTTCTTATATCCAGAATGATCAGAGTTCTATTGGTTTCAAGGGTCTTTAGTAAAGCCTTTGCTCCTTCATTGGTGAGGCCACACTGCTGCAGATCAAGTGCTGTCTCGCCAAGCCATGGCTGGAAGAAGCTCTGGATACAGATCGGGGCAGACGGTGCTCAGGAGCGGCGCCCAGTCCACCCCACGGAGGCGGTCGGCGTTGAAGTCCAGCAGGCCCTCCCGCAGGGAGGCGCGCACGGCGGGAGGAGGCACCGAGTCCTGCAGCGCGCACAGGTCCTCACAGCGCAAGAAGAGGTCAGCCGCGCTGTCCTGGCGCAGCTTCACCGAGTTATCATGGCCCGAACGCGGCCTCGGGGACGCTGGCTGCGGATATGATGCCCACACCCGCCTGGGGGCCCCGGCTCGCCTCCCGGCCCCTCGGGCGCCCACCGCCCGGCGGCTGCGGCCCCGCAGCATCTGTAGTTTTTCAAATGACAAACCAAGTAGCTAGACCATTGGAAATAGCTCCAGAGTAAGCAAAATGTAACAAGGTTCTTAAAGAGGAGTATTGGCCAGAGTTCTGTCCAGCTGAGTGGAATAACCACATCTATTTTTGATTCTGCATGGCTGAGCTTTAGGCTGAACAGCCACAGTAGCCCAATGTTCAGCTTATCTGAACCATGAGTGAACCTGGCCCAGGTATTTAGGAGCACATCTGTGAATCCAGGGCTCCACTGAGTCAGTGGCTTTGCTTCAGGTGGCAGAATGAAGGATAAGGTTCCACCAAAATTGGTTGCTGCCACTTTTTCATACAAAACCAAAATGATGCTAGGACCAGGTCAGATGCACTCCTGAACACACTACTACCATTTGACCAGAAAAGCCTGCTGCTTTAGGCCTTACTTGAAGCATGTTGATTTGCAAGTTAGGTGACATAAAGCGCTAAGTAGAATGCCCAAAGTGATGTACATATAGTCTCCCATTCCCAAAGAGTTCAAAAATATGTTGGGCCTCCTTTTAGGTGGTGGGTGGCCAAAGAGACAGCACTTTTTCTTTGACTGCCAAAGGAATTGAGCATTGTGAATCTGCCCACATAGTCTCAAGAAAATTTACTTGGCAAGCAGGCCCTTGAATTTGTCAGGGTTTATCAGCCACCTCTGTTGGTAGAGGTGTGATACCACCACAGTCAGGGCCTTTGAAACTGAGGTTTTTGACTTGCTAACCAACAGGGCATCATCTACATCTTTAGACATGAGAGGGTGGAGGCACTTACTTAAGTCCTGATCCACCCACGTGTGGCAAATGGCAAGGAGTTACTACATATGGCGGTGCCTTGAGTGGGAGAATTCCCTCTTGACCCTTTATGAATATTTACAGTATAGGCATGTAACACATCAATTTCAATATACAGTGGGCAGTGAGAGATATAACAACAGTACACGGACTCAGCAGAGAAGGCCCTACCCATAAGGTTACTTTAACATAACATTTCTCCACACTGCAAGTTTTGCCCAAACCCTATCAGTTGATTTCAGATTAATCTACATGTCAAGGGCTACAACAGCTACACTAGCCATCAGGAGATTATTATTTCCAGACTGGGAGCACAGGGGAACAAGGGTGTGAGGGAGGTTAGCCTTTGGCAGACAGCTGGAGCAGCAGGGAGGCCCCTTATCTCAGGGCTGGAACCCCTCCCCCCTTGTGCACCTCCTTGCTTCCAGAGTGCCTCTGGGCTCAGGAGTTCCTTTCCTTCTGGCACATTCTACTACAGCTCCACGCTGGAGTCTCTGGGGCCTATATCCAGCAGAGCTGTACAGCTACGTGCCCTTCATCTCCCAGGAAGGTTCCCCCAGGATACAGGGCTTTTTCCTGAAAGCAGATGAGGTCATCCCTGCTCACTGGGTGTTTTTCTTTCCTTTTTTTAAAATCCTGTCTCTCACCACTCAGCCTCTGAACAGTTATTTACAGGTAGGATAAGTGGAAGACCCCTACTGCTTGCCCCTTCCCCACCATCACCACCACTTGGGTGAGAGCATTTGCTACTAAAATCCAGGAAATCTCACATTCCCTAACCCAGCCTGTAGGGGCCCTTTATCCTTCCTCTTCCAGAAAGTCTTGTCTCTTGTCAGTATCCCATTCTCATTGCCCAAACTATCAAGAACGGTACAGGTTCTAGAATTTTACCTCCTTACAAGCTATGAAGCTCTCCTGCTACAGTTTCATGAATGCTAGCAGAAGACTCCTGGGTCAGAAACAAAGGACTTGATTATTTACGGCAAAAGCCCCATTGAGCCAAGGATTTTCTTCAGGGGCAGAGTGAGGAAGAAGGTTTTCTCAAAGGTGTAATTGTCACATTTTCATGAAAAGCTGAGATACTGCTGGGGCCAGGCTGTCTGTGGTCTTGAATATACCATTTCCATTTGACAAGCGAGGCTTACTGGGCCCCTTCCACCTTGTTAGTTGCGGGGCCCAACCTGACCCATCCTAAAATAAGAATAATAAGCCGAAGAGTCACGGAGTTCATACAAGTAAGGTGTTCACTTTTGACAAGAGCTCAGTAACTCTTCGTACTAGGTAATCAAGGTAATAACTGCTTTTCAAAAGGGGTAAACCTGGTACCTGTGCCAAAGCAGGAGAAGTCCAAAACCCTAAGAGAGGTCTTCAGGCAGAAGCTCTAAATCAGCACAGAGATTTGTAGCTCAAAGGAGTCATTAGGATTGTAGGGGGACTTCCCTGGTGGCGCAGTGGTTAAGAATCTGCCCGCCAATGCAGGGGACACAGGTTCGAGGCCTGGTCTGGGAAGATCCCACATGCTGCGGAGCAACTAAGTCCGTGCGCCAACAACTACTGAGCTTGCGTACCACAACTACTGAAGCCCACGCGCCTAGAGCCCGTGCTCCACAACAAAGAGAAGCCACCACAATGAGAAGCCCGCGCACCGCAACAAAGAGTAGCCCCCACTCGCTACAACTAGAGGAAGCCCGCGCACAGCAATAAAGACCCAACACAGCCAAAAATAAATAAATATATAAATTTATTTTTTTAAAAAAGGATTGTAGGATCCCAAAGATAGTGTATCACAGCTTGCTGGACAGCTTCTAACTCAGCTTGTGGCTTGGGCCCCACTGAAAAGATGCTGATTTGTAGGTTAGACAAGATAAAGAACCATGTAGAATGCCCAAGTGAGGCACGTACTGACCCTCATACAAGCAAGGTGCTGGGCCTTCTTTTACAGTGTTGGCGGGAGGGGGTGGGGCAAAGAGACAACACTTTTTGTTTTTGCTTTTATTTGACTGCCACAGGACTGACATTATTAATCTTTCCAAATAGTCCTAATAAACTTTACCTGGTAAGTAGTTGCCCGAATTTTATCAGGGTTTACTAGCCACTTCTGCTGGTGGAATGTGATTAATACCATTTTCAAGGCTGTTGAGATTAAGGCTTTAGACTTGCTAACCAGTAGGATATCATCCATATAGAGAAAGCTGTGGAAATCTAAATGTAGAAGCACTCATGCTAAATCCTGACCCACCCACTGCTGGCTAATGGCAGGTGAGTAGTTACCTCTGGGGGAGTACTAAAAACATACGCAAACTGATCTTGATCCTCAGGTGTCAGTGGTACGGCAAAGGTGGTGTTGGCGACATCCAGGATAGCATACCAAATGCCATCAGTCTGGGCAGTGGATTCAGTTAGTCACAATATCTGGAATAGCTTGGATATGGAAGCAACAACTGGATTCAGTTGGTGATAATCCACTGTAAGTCTCCAACTCCATTAGCAAATCTCACTGGCCACACAGGGATGCTGTACTGAGATAACGCATCTCTTAACTTTCCCAGCTGCCTTTAAGTTCTTCATGGAGGCTGTGATTTCCCTCTGTCCTCCTAGGATTCTATAATTTTTCTGTTAGACCATCTGGGAGGGCACAGGAAGACAAGTTGGGTAGTGATTTACAATTCCCACCAGCACCTCTCTAAATATAGCTCTTCCAATCCCTCTGGCACTTATGGGATGGACATGAACAAGTATATAACACAATGATTCCTACTACACATTCAGATGTAGAAACAACAGTACATTCAACTGACCTAAAGAGCCCTATCCACAAGGTCATGTTAGTTCCCTTCCCCACTGTGAACCCTGCCTAAATTCTATAAGCTGAATCCAAGTGACTTTTCCTCCTATAGGTTCAGATAAGATAGAGACTTGGGCATCCACAACCAACAGAGCCATAAAAGTTTGGGGTCCTTCCCTCCCTGAAATGCTCCAGTGAACTTGGATGGCTATTTAGGGCCTTCTTTCCCCTTTAGTGATGGGAAGACCCTGGCTCCACCTCTAATCATGTTTCTTCTTAAAAGAGCTGAGATTAAGATAAGGGGAAAGGGAGGTGTCATGCAGTGCAGAAGGAGAAAGCAACTCCAGGCCATTTAACAAGACTTCACATTTACATTTAATTTTGGGTGGTGTAGCAGCAATTCATGGCTCAACCAAATGAACTTCTAATGTTACTGGTCTTTCCAACACTCTGTATCAGGCAGCACAGTCTTCATAGCTGACACCATCTATTTCACCTTTGGGAATTCCTTGACTCAGCAGCCGTCACCACACTGCTTTCTAGATAGGGTCATGAGGTTTGTGTATCCTCAGGTGACTTCAACTTGGTTTGCACAGCAGCACAGCAGTGACCTACTTTGTGGAGTCCACATCAATCCAGGGCATCTGCTGTCCTATTACCATGATGACATCTCATAATTTCTTGCCTGATTCCAACATAAGGGCTAAAGGAGTTTTCCAGGACACCAGAGCTGACTGCAAGAATTTATATTTCTTTGGGTCAGTTTCTAATTTCCTAGTGGATCACGTTCATCAATATTGTGTACCTAATTCAGGGCACTAAGAGCCTGAATACTAGTTAATGCCTATGTATGGTTTCCCAGAAGAGTTCATCTATTTCAGGGAAGTCTCCCCAAGAGGGCCAAAACTACCTTAGAGCAGGCAGAACCCCTTACAAAAAACTCTGAAATCTTCTTGTTGTTTTGAAATGGATGTAAGATTGTCACTATATACTGCAGGAGTAGTTGGCCCTAAGATGGCCCAGCTGTTGCCACCCTTCCTTTACAGGTATTACACAGTCTGTACCTTCATATCCCAAACAAACCAGCTAAAGTTCTAATGATTCACTTGGTTTCTGCTCATAGCAGTCATGAATTCTCATCCTGTCATCTTTAGTGGAGGTATGCATCTCTGTAACTGTTGTCAGAGAGTAGAATCTTCTGCCTACCCAGGACAGATCTTAGCAGTAATTGTTAAAATGGAACAGATTGAGGTGGATCATCAGACTGGCAAGGAAGTCTCCCCACCTAGAGGATAATTAACAACAACCAGGGCACTGTTCAGGCAGCTGTTTTTGAACCTACTTCCTCACACCTGGCTTGCAACCGCCTCTCCAACTGTCCCTCATTAACAGGCAATAAAGTGGAAGGCTATTTATTGCCTGATTTACCATACAACTAAGTGTGTTCACTACCATTTTCCATGGGTTTCCCCAAAATCCAGCTGATCACACAACATCCTTATCTATCATCCTTCAGAAAGCCATGTCTGTCAGTATCCCATCTTATCACCAAAGTTGTCAAGAACTTACCCTACTTGTAAGCTACCAAGTTAGCTTGCCACAGTTTCATGGATGCTGATAGTAGACCTCAAAGAACAGCTTATTACTCAGAGCAATTGCAGGAACCAGAGTTTAAGCATTTTTGCATCCGTTCCTCAAGCCTTAATTCCCACAAGGTGATGTGAAGAGGGCCGCACCTGCACATGCAATGGATTACATTTCAGGACAGGAACCCTGTGCCTCTTACAAGATGTGCAGAAATGCAAGAGAAGTATGGAGAACTGTCTCCCAACAAAAGGGAAAGATTTATGGAATGATGTTCACTACATATTAACTATTAACGCTAGTAATTTCCAAATGGCAGAATTATAGGCTCTTTCCTCTTGCATTTTTTGGGGAATTGCTTGAATTTTTATAAGCATGCATCATTTTCAGTTCTGTACTTTAAAAAATGCATTATGAACATTCAGGTCAAGATGATAATTTGAGTTTTTACAAAGTCCCTGTAAAATGAGCAGAGAGATACAAAAATAGAAGAAAATCTGTATGCATACTAAAAAACTGGGAAGATTACTAATTAGACTTAAGGCAGGAATTAGAATTCCTCTAAAATGGTTCAACTAAAGAGGCTTTAATATAAATGAAAGTTGTGTGTATGAATAAGGAACCAATAAATGATATTGAGGGCAACAGCGAGAAGATGTTATTCCATCCAGCCAGAGCCCAGTGATATGACAGCTGGAGTCATGGAGGTTGGGAGCACCCAGTAGGAGCTGTAGATATGAAGGAAAACCCATTGCCAGAACCACAGCATCAAAGTAGGAAGAGAGTAGGACAGAAAAACCCCAAATTTTCTTTCCCCTCTTGCTCTCCAATATCCTGGCAGTGCTTGTCATTTGCTGGACCTAACTGGAAGTCAGCTAGAGAGACAGGCTGGTGAGGCAGCACATAGGGGTCATCCTCTTCAGGCAAAACAAAACAACAACAAAAATAACAGGACAGAGAAAGGTGGAGAATAGATTAGGGTGGGAAGGAGATGGAAAATAATAAGCACAGATACTGCCCACAGTCCAAAAATATTTCTGTAAGATACAGTCAAGATGAAATCAGATTGAAGGGTTGACCAAGCAACCTGGAATTTACTAAATTCAAGTAAAAGCCTGACTTGAAAGAAAGTGAACAGAATCCTGCCCCCCTCAATGGAAACACACATTTCCTCAAGTTCATAGCATCTGCAATTAGTCTAGGGTACCAGCTAAGTTAAGGTTCAGTGATGTGCTCTTGCATGTACTGCTTCAGGTTGTATATATTTTTTCCTATTCCTCACAGGCAACTGAAGGCCTACTTGCAATGTTAAAATTATTGGAAATATAATATGACTCCTTTCCCTTTTTCTGGCACCAAAAGATTTAAATGAACAATCTCTGATAAAATCCATCTCAGATACCAAAGCAAAACAGACCTTCCAGAGAAAAGTGTGAACAAAGGGAAAAATGATAAGAAATTTTAAATTATCTATTTCAAAAGAAGGTCTATTTTAATCAATTGGAAAAGTTTCCCCTTACTCCTATTTTAATCTCTGTTTTATAGTCTCAGTTTCAAGAATTTATTACATCTGTGAAAAGAAAACATATAGATTAGAAAAACCAGTGAAAAATTATTGAATTAAAAATTATAGTGGATAAAATAATTGTAAGGTGCATTTCACTTGCATGACTTGGGTCGACTCGAAGTGCAGAGTTAGCAGAGACAATGAGTTTGGAAGATCATGGCATGTTTTCCACTAGTCTATCAATAATTATTTAAGGATTTAAATTTCATAAATGGAATTCATGGCATAGTAAAGGCAATTAAATTCAAATGGATGGGACTTGCTGGCAAGATGGAGGAGTAGAAAGATGTTAGCTCACCCCTTCTTAGAAGAACACCGAAATCACAACTAACTGCTGAACAACCATCGACAAAAAAAACAACAACGCTGGAACCTATCAAAAAAAAAATACCCTACACCCACAGACAAAGAAGAAGCCATGACGAGATGGTAGGAGGGGCGCAATCGTGACAAAATCAAATCCCATACCTGCCGGGTGGCCAACCCACAAACTGGAATATAATTATATCGCAGAAGTTCTCCCACAAGAGTGAAAGTTTTGAGCCCCATGTCAGGCTCCTGAGTCTGTGGGTCTGGCAACGGGGATGTGGGGAGCCACCAGAGAATCTGGCTTTGTAGGTCAGTGGGGTTTGATTGCAGGAATTCTACAGGAATGGGGGAAACAAACTCCACTCTTGCAGGTGCACACAAGGTCTAGTGCACACCAGGATCCAGAGAAAAAAGCAGTGACCTCATAAGAGACTGGGCCAGACCTACCTGCTAGTATTGAAGGGCTACCCACAGAGGTTGGGGGGGCAGCTGTGGCTCACTGCAGGAAAAAAGACACTGGCAGCGGCAGTTTTGGCAAGTACTCATTGGCGTGAGCCCTCCTGGTGGCCACCATACCCCCGACACACCCTCCTCACACACCCCCATCACCCCCACCCCCGTGAAAACCTAGCCACACCCAACAGCCTATAGGCTCCAGTGCTGGGATGCCTCAGGCCAAACAACAAACAGCATGGGAACACAGCCCCACTCATCAGCAGACAGGCTGCTTAAATCTGCCTGAGCATGGCCCTGCCCACCAGAGGAACAAGAAAGAAGAACAAACAAAGGCCAAAGAGAGTAGAAGAAAAGAAATAATCATAAAGATGAGAGCATAAATAAATGAAATAGAGATGAAGAAAACAATAGAAAAGATCAATGAAACTAAAAGCTGGTTCTTTGAAAAGATAAACAACATTGATAAACCTTTAGCCAGACTCATCAAGGAAAAAAGGGAGAGGGCTCAATTCAATAAAATTAGAAATGAAAAGGAGAAGTTACAATCAACACCACAGAAATACAAAGGATCATAAGAGACTACTATAAGCACCTATATGCCAATAAAATAGACAACCTGGAAGAAATGGACAAATTCTTAGAAACGTACAGTCTCCCAAGACTGAACCAGGAAGAAACAGAAAATATGAATAGACCAATCACAAGTACTGAAATTGAAACTGAAATTTTAAAACTCCTAAAAAACGAAAGTCCAGGACCAGAAGGCTTAACAAGCGAATTCTATCAAACATTTAGAGAAGAGATAACACCTATCCTTCTGAAACTATTCCAAAAAAATTGCAGAAGAAGGAACACTCCCAACCTCATTCTATGAGGTCACCTTCACCCTGATACCAAAACCAGACAAAGATACCACAAAAACAGAAAATTACAAGCCAATATCACTGATTAACATAGATGCAAAAATCCTCAACAAAATACTAGCAATCCAAATCCAACAATACATTGAAAGGATCATACACCATGATCAAGTGGGATTTATCCCAGGATGCAAGGATTTTTCAATATCCACAAATCAATCAGTGTGATACACCACATCAACAGACTGAAGGAAAAATCCATATGATCATCTCAATAGATGCAGAAAAAGCTGTTGTCAAAATTCAACAACCATTTATGATAAAAACTCTCCAGAAAGTGGGCACAGAGGGAACACATGTCAACATAATAAAGGCCATATATGACAAACCTACAACTAACATCATACTCAATAGTGAAAAGCTGAAAGCATTTCCTCTAAGATCAGGAAAAAGACAAGGATGTCCACTCTCTCCACTTTTATTCAACATAGTTTTGGAAGTTTTAGCCATGGCAATCAGAGAAGAAAAAGAAGTAAAAGGAATCCAAATTGGAAAAGAAGAAGTAAAACTGTCACTGTTTGCAGATGACATGATACTATATGTAGAAAATCCTAAAGACCTACCAGAAAACTACTAGAGCTCATCAATGAATTAGGTAAAATTGCAGGATACAAAATTAATACACAGAAATCTGTTGCACTTCTATACACTAACAATGAAAGATCAGAAAGAGAAATTAAAGAAACAATCCCATTTACCATTGCATCAAAAAGAATAAAATACCTAGGAATAAACCTAGCTGAGAAGAAAAAAGACCTGTACTCTGAAAACTATAAGATGCTGATGAAAGAAATCAAACACAAACAGATGGAAAGATATACCATGTTCTTGGACTGGAAGAATCAATATTGTCAAATGACTATACTACCCAAGGCAATCAATGCAATTCAATGCAATTTCTATCAAATTACCAGTGGCGTTTTTCACAGAACTAGAATTTTAAAAATCTTAAAAAATTTTAAGGAGATACATTTTTTATGGAGACACAAAAGACCCTGAATAGTCAAAGCAATCTTGAGAAAGAAAAATGGAGCTGGGGGAATCAGGCTCCCTGACTTCAGACTATACTACAAAGCTACAGTAATCAAGACAGTATGATACTGGCACAAAAACAGAAATACAGATCAATGGAACAGGATAGAAAGTGCAGAAAGAAACCCATGCATGTATGGTCAATTACTCTATGACAAAGGAGGCAAGACTATACAATGGAGGAAAGACAGTCTCTTCAATAAATGATGCTAGGAAAACTGGACAGCTACATGTAAAAAAATAAAATTAGAACCTTCTTTAACACCATACACAAAAGTAAACTCAAAATGGATTAAAGACCTAAAGGTAAGGATGGATATTATAAAACTGTTAAAGGAAAACACAGGCAGAACACTCTTTGACATAAATCGCAGCAATATCTTTTTTGAGTCATCTCCTAGAGTAATGGAAATAAAAACAAAAATAAACCAATGGGACCTAATTAAACTCAAAAGCTTTTGCACAGCAAAGGAAATCACAGACAAAACGAAAGGACAACCCACAGAATGGGAGAAAATATTTGTAAACGATGCAACTGACAAGGGATTAGTCTCCAAAATTTACAAACAGCTCATGTGGCTAAATTCAAAAAACAAACAAACAACCCAATCAAAAGATGGTTATAAGATCTAAATAGACACTTCCCCAAAGAAGATGTACAGATGGCCAAGAGGCACATGAAAAATGCTCAACATCACTAATTATTAGAGAAATGCAAATCAAAACTACAATGAGATATCATCTCACACCAGTCAGACTGGCCATCATCAAAAAGTCTACAAACAATAAATTCTGGAGAGGGTGTGGAGAAAAGGGAACTCTCCCACACTGTTCGCGGGAATGTAAATTGGTATAGCCACTATTGAGAACAGTATGGAGGTTCCTTAAAAAATTAAAAATAAAGCTACCATATGATCCAGCAATCCCACTTCTGGGTATATACCTGGAGAAAAACATAGTTTGAAAGGATACATGCAACCGAGTGTTCACTGCAGTGCTCTTTACAATAGCCAGCACATGGAAGCAACCTAAATGTCCATCAACAGAGGAATGGATAAAGAAGATGTGGTACATATATACAATGGAATATTACTCAGCCATAAAAAGGAACAAAATGGTGCCATTTGCTGAGACATGGATAGACCTAGAGTCTGCCATACAGAGTGAAGTAAGTCAGAAAGAGAAAAAGAAATATTGTATAATATCACTTATATGTGTAATCTAGAAAAATGGTACAGATGAACTTATTTGCAAAGTAGAAACAGAAACACAGATGTAGAGAACAAACTTATGGATACCAAGGGGGGGAGGGGAGTGGGATGAATTGGGAGATTGGGATTGAAATATATACATTACTACGTATAAAATAGATAACTAATGAGAACCTACTGTAGAGCATACTATTTCACTCATACTAAGTGAAATAAGTCAGCCAGAGAAAGATAAATATCATGATATTGCTTATATGTGAAATCTAAAAAAAATGATACAAATGAACTCATTTACGAAACAGAAACAGACTCACAGACTTAGAGAACGAACTTATGGTTACCAGGGAGGAAGCGGGGGGGGGATAGATTGGGACTTTGGGATTGACATGTACACACTACTATATTTAAAATTGATAATCAACAAGGGCCTACTGTATAGCACAGGGAACTCGGCTCAACATTCTGTAATAACCTAAATGGGAAAAGAATTTGAAAAAGAATAGATACATGTATATGTAAAACTGAATCCCTTTGCTATACACCTGAAACTAATACAACATTGTTAATCAACTATGTTCCAATATAAAATAAAATTTTTTTAAAAATTCAAATGAATGAACAGAAGGTTAGTGATATTACACATACCACTCCCTGCCTTCCTTAATCCTCATCTTTAGCAGGCACTAGTGACTTTAAACTCAAAAACTCATGAATAATCAGAGCCTTTATCACTACTCTTTATGGAATATGGAATTAATCTCGCTGCCTCATGCCTGATATTTGGTATGCTAGAACTAGCTGCTTCATTCACCTTGAAAGTATTAAAATAATTTGTATTTCCCTAGGACCAAATGATTTTGATTAATCACATACAATGAGGCTCAGGAATTGTAACATATTCAGAGATTCCAAAGAAAATGCCTCAAAACCCTGCAGTATTTTTAATTAACTACTTCAACAAATATTTATTGAGTGCCCATCATGGACTCATCACTACTCTAAATGGTAAGATACTGTGATGAGTAAGACTAAATCCCTACCATTTGGAACAAAGTCAAGTGGGAGTGACAGACAATAACAAGGAAAGAAACATGTAATATGATACCAGGTAATGATACACGAAAAAAATAGAGATGGGGTAGGGTGAGTGAGTGGATAATTATTTTACTTAGAGTGGTCAGAGAAGGCCCCTCTTAAGGAGGTAACAGCTGAGTAGAGACCTGAACGGTGTGAATGAATGAACCCCAAGAAGATCCGGAGAAGAGCATTCCCATCAGACAGAAGAATAATTGTGGTGCTACTGCTAACTGTGCTGATTATACAATAACCACTCCTGATACTACCCTGTCACAACAGAACCTGAATTCTGCTTGTAACAGCAAGGTATACAGCCCCAAATGATGAATCATTATTGGCAACCCCATTCCATTTTGCCAAATGCTAGTTTTCTCATTCTCCTTTGAAGCTAAACATAGTCATGTAAACTAATTCTAGTCAATGGGACATAAAGTCTGCTGGAGGATTATTGGGTAAACTTCTGTTTCTTTGTAGAAATAAAAGGGGCCAAGTGCAAAAGAAAACTTGAATGTTCTACTCCCTGCCTTGATCTACAAATGATGCCTAGGACTGAAGCAAACATCCGGTAATAATGAAGTAACAAGCAAGACTGTGAAAAAGAGGAAAGATAAGAAAGAGCCTGGTTCCTGGGTCCTTAATGACACTGTTAAGCCACTAAACCAATGCCAGAAATCCCTACCTAATGACTTCATTGATCAGGTTCCAATGGCAATGCCAGTAAAATGTAGTTTCAAAGTCAAGATCACAAGGCCATAAGAACTGTTGTTAACACTTCAAAAATATTTAAGGTAGTATCTTACAGACCCACTTGACTAGACAAAAAATATTCTAAGAATCTTAGGGTGGCCTCTTAGATCCTCTTTGCTAGACCAGAGAGCTTCTAAGATTCTTAAGGATATTGTGCTACAGCACCTTGACTATCAGTCAAAAGTAAACGGGGGCATGTTTTAAAGATATTTAGGGGTGTAACATTGAGCTAAGGTCATAATTTGATACCCAGGAAACCCGCAAAATCTCTAAAATAATCATAGTATCTTGGACTGAAAGGAACAGAGACAATTTAAAATGCAAAGAGGTTTCTGAATTCTTAACTTTCTACAGATAAGACATAGGCTGCAAAGCTACTCAGCTACAAATATAAGCTCTTTCTTATGGAAAAAGAAAGATTCTCAGAGGGCAGAGCCAGAAGCTTCAGAATTACTATGGCTCACTGACTGCTATATGCTTCTCTTTACCCTTCCTTCACCTTGGAATGTAAGTGACTCTTGTTATCCTATTTCTGATTCACCATTGTATGTATGTAGTGGACAGATAACTGGTCTCTTCAATTCATAGGTCTTAAGATTGAGAGAAGCCACGCTCAGGAAGCTTCATCTACCTGGATCTGATTTAGATGATGAAATTCTGTACTTAAGCTTGAGCCTAGTGCAGTAATGGCATGAAACTAAGAAACCTGGAAGCAGAGTAAGTGTATTTTGCATGTGGGAGAGAAATTACTTGGAGCTAGAGATAGTTAATCTGTGGATGACCCCCAATGAACGACACCTTCCAAAATTCACGCTCTTATGTAGTCCCCTCCCATATTGGGTCAGGGCTGAGCCTGGGACTTGCTTTAACTAACAGAATGGAGTGAAAGTGATCCTATGCTAGTACAAAGCTTAAGTCTTAAGAGTACCCGAAGCTTCTGTTTTTGTATATTGGAAGTCCTGAGCTGCCACATAAAAAGTTCAATTGCCCTGCTAGAAAGACCACATAGAGAGATCATATGAAGAGGTTGCATGGACAGGGGGAGGAATAATCCCTAAGATTACAGAGAGAGAAACTGAGACAGAGAGAGAGAGAGAGAGAGAGAGAGAAGTTGAGAGAGAGAGAGAGAAACAGGCACATCAAACCAGATGTCTATGCATCCCAATTGAGCCCAGACCTACGGCTGTTTCCATCAGGGTATAAAACACATAAGTGAGCCATAATGAGTGTTCCAGCCCAGTCAAGCTCCTAGATGACTACAGGACCAGCCAACATCAAGTGGAGCAAAACAACTGCCTACCTAAGCGAAGTCAACCCATAGAATCTTGAGAAATAATAAAATGGTTATTTTAAGCCACTAAATTTTGGAGTGGTTTGTTATGGAGCAATAAATTATTCACTTATCAAATGAAAACTGAATATTTTGGAAGTCAGATTCAATAAAGAAATTAAAAGGCAAACCACGAAAACTATGAAAAAGTATGTGCCATGAATATACAAGGTTATATTTATATTAAGAAGAGCTCATTATAAAACCTAAACAACATCACCAAATACTCAACAGAAAAAAATGGACAATCTACTCATCTACTCATAGGGGAAATCAAAATGGCTAATAAGCATAAGAAAGTTTTAATCATTATTTAAAATATCATTAATACTCAAATATCACTGGTCAGAATATAAAGTGGCACAATCTTTCAGGAGAGCAATTTGTCAACATGCTATTTCTATAAATATATGAGGAGATAATCACAGACACAAATAAATAGGTAAAAGAATATTAATTTCAAGCTTAATGTCCAAAAATATAGAAACTATTTTAAATTACTGAATATCAATATTTGAGGATATCCTGCATCTTACAAATTTTAAAGCAAATTCAGGTAACATGCTTATAATATAATATCAAGTTTAAAAAAGCATAATATAAAATTATACATATATAGTTTGATCCAAGTTTTTAAAAATAAAAGATATACATATGTTAATAACAAAGACTGAAAGGAAATAAAATTATTAAATGTGGCAGTAGAATTATAACTACTTTTATTTTCTTTTTTATACTTCTATTTTCTAAATTTCCTATAATGACTGTGTATTACTTTCACATTCAGTAAAAACAAGAATGTTTTTCTTTTTAAGTTACATTGCTTAGCGTATTGATCTAGGTAATTAGGCATAATTCCCCAACTTGAGATATTTAATAAAATTATATCTTTTGGAATTTGGAAAGGAATTTAGAAATGACCTAGTATAAACTACCATTCAGTAGATGAGAAAATAGGCCTAGGGATTCAGGTGCACAAGCTTGCTGAGGTATTTAGAGGCAGAGCCATACTTAGAACTCAGATTGTTTTCCCACTGACCAATACACATTTTTACACTGCTTTATGATAGTGACTCAAACAAGATGTAAAGATCTAAGTAGAATAACTGTCATTTTGAGAAATGCTTTTCCCTGGTGTACCTTTAAATTTTCAGATCATTCTCATTTTAAACTATAAAACTGTTTGTAACAGGGGCACATATGCTATTTCCTATAACAGTTTCATTAAAAATTTCCACTGAAATAACCTCTCAGGCTTTCCTTTGAATTTAGATTTTGCTACCATTGTTATATTTTCAGCTGAATTTTACACCAAACCATGAGACTGGTTTGTATTACTGGTTTCTCAGATCACTTTGCTTTTCCTTCAAAGGTTTTTTTCCTCCTTACTTGATGAGTATTAGTAGGGTAGGAATATTTAATATACTTAGACACACTTCTACTTGGAGACATTTGAATGTATTTTCAATTTATTTTTTATTAATGAATTCTTTAGTTTTTCTTAGTCTTATACTTCTAATACGAGGGCACATACCTTTAGTTCAAGGTCTTCCTTTGGATCGTGACTTTGAAAGCTACCTTTTGATTTTGAATCTGGGGAAACTAAGCTTGTGCTCTTCCTTCAAGCTAAGCTCAGATTGTTGCTTTGCCACCTAATTTCTGTTGGAGATAAATTTGAGTTCCTCCTCTTTATTCTACCTGGATTTATATGGATATTTTTCAACTTTACCTCTGATGGAGATGAGTCAGTTTTTAAAAGGCTTGGATATCTATCTTTCAGTTTTTCTTCTGGTGGGAAGAATAGATTTTTCATTTTTCTCTCCGGCATAGCTTCTTGCTGGTGTTCCTCTAAAGGTGGTATTTTGTCCTCGTCTGTTAATGTCAGCCTAGGAATAGTGGGCAATGGAGTATCTGTTTCCTTTGTTGACATGTCACTTTTAGGAGCAACGACATTTGAATCATCTTCACCTGACTGGTTCAAAGTTGGTAGAGTCAGGCCTTTCTTATCATCATTATCCAGTAACTAGAAAATGTATCAATAAGACAAGCTACCTATTAATCATTATCAACTAGAAAATATTTAAAACTAACAAAACTGGACTTAAAATCATTTGTACTTTTATCCTTTATTATATAACAAGTTACTACCATCAATATTTGTAAATTATTACATTCCTTATTAGAAGAGTTGAGAAATTCTCTACTTGCCTGACACCATGGACTATAGGATATTATCCATAAAAATGATCATACTGCATTATAAACTAGTGGTTCTCATATATTCATATTTTATAAATCATCAGCATCTCAGAGAAGAAAACCAAGGGGTCTGACATTTTACTGTTACTATACTATCACCAATATACCATAACAAAGGAAACTTTAATAGCAAAATAGCACAAAGAACAATATCATAAAAATCACAATTATATGGTAGAATAAAGGAAATTTAAATAGCAAAATAGTACAAAGAATAGTATCATAAAAGAAAGGACAGTCTGTTAAGCCAAGTAAATTTAGCTGTATGAGAAATTCTCTACATTGTCTTTTTTTCTCTCTCTTTGGATTGTGCAAAACAGAACATACTGACTCTTCAATTGGTATTTTGGGAGCCACTGGCCCAAGAATAGAAATCATTAAATCCTATTTGTCAAGTAGTACAGAAGAATCTTTTATATTTTACTGGTTTACATAGGGGTCCACTGCCTTACAGAATTAATATCTTCTGTAAAAGCTAAAAAGCAAATAATATTATGTGAACTCTATTTATTTCTATTTATAAAATACAGACTATTACTTTGGAGATTATACATTACAGAGAATACACAGTTGTATTATAGAGAAAAAGTAAAGAATGTAGTTAGGTCTGTGGCATCCATTTCTAAGTGCAGAACTTTATGCTTTCTTTTACTTGTTTCCCCTCTTCTGTTCATAAACACCTTTTGTCCCCTATATTCATATGTACTTTAAAATGTTACTATTTGATGCTGAAACTTCCCTTTTAACAGTGTAATTTAAGTTAAATAAATCGTATAACACTGTACAGATATTGTTGTAACAGAAATAACCATGAAAACTTGAATAACTTCTTGAGTGCTTTCTTCTTTCCATCTATAAATATTTCTCCATTTACAAGTATTTCATCCCTTTATAAAATAGTAACTATTCAAAGTTCTCTTTCAAGTTCCCTTACCTCACTTGGAATAGTTTCAGCTTCTTCCTTTATAAGAGGGATATCTGTTAAGAAATTCATAGAAGTATTTTATTATATATAAAAAATAAACATTATTTATATGCTTTAATAAAATACTACAGTTTTTCTCACCAAGAATAAGAGCAATTTAAATCAAAGCAGTTATTCAAACATAAACACTACATATTTAGTAAAAACAGGCTGATGAATCTCTGGGAAGATGGAGGAGTAAATGAACAAGTGTGGAGATGAAGTGAAAACATGTATAAAATGATAAGATTTCAGATCCCTCAATATAAGACGTAAAAACAGGCATGTACTATATTTTACTAAAAGTCAAGAGGAAATAAAAATAAATCCCAGATGGTCAGTGATAAGGTTGGGATTGGAAAAAAAGAGTAAAGTTGTATGTAACCAGAAAAACTAGGACCATTCAAGAGAGGCTAACTGAAGCACTTGTAAAATTTTCCTAGAAATATAAAGAATACATATTTAGCAAACAAAAAAGAAAATTCTAAAAGGGAAAGGGAATAAATAATTGAGATACAAAGGGATGCATAAGTCTAGTAAAAAAACAAAATTTATTAAGGTCACTGTTAGCTGCATGACTGCTGTCAGCTCATTTTTCTGAGCCTTGGTTTTCTCACATGTAAAATAGATTAGTGATAGCTTATCTTATAGGTATGTTACAAGTATATACAATGGGAGCAGCAATGTGGTTAAATGCTTGAGTTCTTGGGTCAAAGAGACTAGGTTCAAATTAATGGCTGTGTCACCTCTCATTGACTTGATCCTCAGTTTTCTCATCTGTAAATATGTGGATAAATAATAATAGCACCCTCGATTGACTGCTCTGAGTACTGAGTTACATAATCCAAGTAATGTGCCTGGAACCCAGTGATCAGTAAATGTTAGCTGTAACTATAGGGAGCTACTGGAATGCCAAAAGGAAAGAAGTCACTAGAGGATCCAACGGGACTTGAAATGAACTCCATAGATAAGTGAAAAAAAGTAAAAAAAAAAAAAAAAAAAAAAAAGTAACCACCAGTGTGTGAGAGAGGTTAACCTCCAATATTCAACAGCAATATTGAAGAGGGAAGTTGTGATTCTTCTACAACCTAAAACTTGAATGTTTCAGTGAAAGAGTAGATTAAAGATGAAATAGCTCTGCTAGGCTGGTTGATGCTCAGAGGTTAAGAAATGAATATATCAAAGCCTGAGGTAGCCAGGGAAGTAGAATTAGAGAAGTAACCTGTGGCCAAAGTCTTATAACAATAAATCATTAATCCACACCAGCAGAATCCAAGATTTTAAAGATAGAGTATTATGCATCTATTTTAACTTACTTTCTAAATGAATCTTTTAAGAGAGATTTTTCTTAAAGACTGCATGAACAGTATCTTCTATCAATTAAATATCTTACTGATAATTTGTGCAGAGTTCTCACATTTAATGTTAATTTAATTTCCTGTCCTGCTCTCTCTCCTCCTCCCTTTCTCTTACACACACACACACACACACACACACACACACACGTACACGCACGCACGCACATACACACATCCTCCACATAAAAGAGACCAATAGCTCTACAGTTAACAATGTTTAACAAAAATACCTTTTCATAGATTATAGGTAAGATTTAACTTTTTTCTTGTTCTTAAAGAGGAAAGGAGTATTAAAGATAAAAATAAAAATAACTCTTAATTGGGTCTAAGTATTTTCTTTGGAGTGTTACAAAATAAATACTATATACCAAAACTATAATGAAATGTATTTTTATTCCCTAACAAAAAATGAAGTATACTTAAAGCAGATGGCTAGTTTTCTTTTTGTGATATAACCACCCTGTTTTAATTATCTTAATAATAAATACAAAAGGTAAATTAGTTTCTTAACCTGATGTTACAGTATCTGTAGGTCTCTCTTCTAATTGGCTTTCAAGTACCTCATTGGTATTACTTTCCTAGAAGAAAAAAACATATTGGAGAAATGTTTAAAGAGCTAAAACATTTTTTCCTGCTTTCATAACTTTTTAAAATACTTTAAAAAAGTTTACAGAAGACAAGAAGAATATGGGTTTGTGAGAAAAGCAAACAGTACTGTTTTAAAGAGAGGCACACCCTGGCTAGGAGTTAATGGTCCAGGAAGAGAAGACCCAAGAATTGATAGGGTTTCTGAATGATGAATGCATGACAGAAAAAGGTTACAAGACAAATGACATAATGTTTAACTTCAAGGGGTATAAGAGGATACCCCCTGGAAACAGATCACTTTTTTATTGGAATAATTATGGTCTATCAGTTGCAAAGTGATGTGGATCTTTATAAAATTCCAAGAAGAATTATAAGGTGGCGTGACCACTGGCTCTTATAAAATACTGATTTTCAATGAGAACCCAAAGTTCAGAGTCCCTTTAATGAAAAGCCCCACAAACTTTCCCTAAAATACTAATTCTGTATTAGCAAATGCTAATCAGTTTATCTTATCGCAGCACAATCTTGCCCAATTATCTCAGAGGCATTGAAAAACATGAATATATCAATATCTCATGACTACCATTTCAAAGCTGTGATTTTAGTCAATGTTTTATCTATTCACTGAAATCCCTATGAATCTTTTACTGCCAGGTCAAAATGTATAGATTAGATAGTACTTCTAAATAGTAAATCTTACTTATATATCTGATAAGGGTCTAGTATCCAAAATATATAAAGAACTCTTACAACTCAACAGTAAAAATACAAATAGCCTAATTAAAAAATCAGCAAAAGATATGAATAAAAATTTATTCAGAGAAGATATACAAACGGCCAGTATTCACATGAAAAGATGTTCACATCATTGGTCATTAAAGAAATGCAAATCAAAACCACAATGAGATACCACTTCAAACCCACTAGGATGGCCATAATTAAATTTTTTTTAAAAAGGAAAATAACAAGCGTTGTAGGAGATATGGCACCCTCATGCATTGCTGGTTAAATGTAAAATTGTGCAGCTGCTGTGGCAAACAGTTTGGCAGTTTCTGAAAAAGTTAACAGAATTATGATATGATCGAGCAATTCCACTCCTAAGTATCTACCCAAGAGAATTAAAAACATACATGCACACAAAAACTGCACATGCATGTTCATAGCAGCATTATACATAATAGCTAAAAGGTGGAAACAACCAAATGTCCATCAACTGATGAGTGGATAAAAAAACGTAGTATATCCAAACAATGAAATATTATTTGGCAATGAAATGAAATGAAGTATTGATACATGCTACAATAGGGATGAACCTTAAAAACACTATACTAAGTGAAAGAATCAAGTCACAAAGGACCTTATATTGTATGATTCCATTTATATGAAATATCTAGAACAAGCAAATCTATAGAGACATAAAGTACATTAGTTGTCATCTAGGGCTAGCAGGGCATGAGGGGTTTGGAGGGTATAGGCTAAGAGGTATGGGGTTTCTTTTCGGGGTAATGATAATGTTCTCTGATTGTAGCAATGGAAGCACAACTCTGTCAATGTACTTAGGGTCACTGAATTGTACACTTTAAATGGATGAACTGTATAGTATGTGAATTATATCTCAACAAAGCTGTTAAAAACTAAACCTTATAAATTATTAATCAATATTTATTGAATGTCACATTATCAAAATAGGAAAGTGCATGAACTATGAGTAGCATTTTATAGAGAGGGAACAAATAAACAATATCTGATCATTATTTTTACTTATCATAATTTTAAAATAAAAAGTAAAAATCTATGTATGGAAGAATGTATTATGTTAATTACCTTAGGTTCTTTACATTCCAATCTTGGGGTAAGAACTCCTTCTAAATAGCTAGCTTTTTCTACCCATGTACTCAGACGTCTATATTCTTTTTTCATTTTTTCTAGCCTAAAGAAAAATCAGTTACAGATTGAAAAAGTGATAAAAGAATATATATGGTATGAAGCAAAGAACACATACAGTATGATACATTTATAAAAAGTTCTTAAAGAAGAAAACCAACAATATATTGTTTAAGGACACATAGGAAAAGGAATGATTACAACAAAAATCAGGGTAGTAGTTACCTGGGGAGAAGAGGGATGTAATCTTATAAGGGCACAAAAAACACA
Organism: Physeter macrocephalus; assembly: GCF_002837175.3. Lineage (NCBI taxonomy): Eukaryota > Metazoa > Chordata > Mammalia > Artiodactyla > Physeteridae > Physeter > Physeter macrocephalus. The sequence goes on from NC_041215.1 coordinate 105,294,892, forward strand.
TTATAATATTGGTAATGTTGTATTTCTTAACCTGAATTGTAAATATCTAGGCAATGGTCTTATTATCTTTATTTAAGTTATACATACATATTTAAGAAATTTTTCTATATATATTGCTCTCATTTAAACTATATATACAGATTTTATAAATTATTCAACACATATATGATATCTTCTGCAATAAAACAAATGAAAAGATAGGAATTTAGTTTTTAATCCAAATTTCAAAAGGCTTTCATAATCTAAAAATATAATCAACAAGAATTAAATGGAAAAGAGGAAATGTTTCTCAATTCATTTCATTAGGACACTATGACCTTGACAATAAAGCATAACAAGGACATTACAAAGAAGGAAAATTAGTCTAATCTCATTCACAAACATAGATGCAAATGTTACAAATAAAATATAATTTTATTACAAAAAATGTAGTGGTATAAGGAAAAGATAATATACCATGAACCAGTTGGCTTTATCCCAGGAATATAAGGATATTTTGACATTAACAACAGAACGTTTAATTTAAATACAATTTAACTGATTAAAAGAGAAAAATAATTTGGCAAAATCCAACATCCATTCATGATTAAAACAGAAAACTCTTAGAAAACTAGGAACAGAATGGAATAATTTACTTACTCTGGTACAGGACATCAACCAAAAAACCTATATAAATAATGTGCTTGACTATTAAATGCTAGAAGCATTGCCATGAAAGATCCTGAACAAAACAAAGATGTCCACCCTTACCATTTTTAACAGACATTGACTGGAGCTTCCAGCCAGCATAGAATGACAAGAAAACAAAAGTAAAGATTAAGGATTGGGAACAAAGAAACAAAATTGTTATTACTTATAGATGACATGATTGTTTAAATAAATTCCCCCAAATGATAACACAAATAAGTTATTATGAATATGAAAGTGTAGCAAAAAAGGAAAATTCCAAGATGATGGCAGCAGAAGTAGCATAGTTTTTGAATCTTCCCAAATATCTACATAAAAACAGAGTATCTAGGTAGCAAACCCCAAAACTGATAGGCAACATTTACAACAAAATCATGTGACAAGGTTTCCCTATTAACCCCATATACATAAGACCTTCATGGTATCAGTGAATATATGGGAGAAAGCAACAGGTATAAAAGGGGCATCTGATGAATGTGAGAATAAGAGAACCCCAAATAGCCAACAGGTAGTCACAAGAAAGCACAGCCAGCCAGCTTGAGAATAGCAGTTGAAACTGGGAGGGTTTTGCTCATTCCAATAGTGGGTGAGTACAAAGCATTCATGATAAGAATTAAAGGACTGGAGTAGTCTAACCACTGAGAATGCTCAAAACTGACCAGCCAGGTCTCTACGTAGGGACAGGGCCTCAGAAAACCTTGAAAGGAGGTCACTGTATTTTTAAACACCAAATAAAAACTTCAGAAGTGGGAGCTCTGTGAAGCTAGAAAAGGTTTCGGAACCAAGCTTCTACAAAAATTCAGGAAAATTAATTTCATATAAAATTGAGCAACAGAGAATTATCAGGGCCAAATTCCAAAGTAGTTATAAGAAGATAATAAGGATCAAAATAACATTCTTAGATTGCAGAAACACACAACAAAGATACATGGGAGTCAGTGAGCAGAAGGAGGAGAGGGGGGCCCATTCTGCTAGGAAGAAGGGGGTTGGGTGGTGCTGCCACTCAAGAGAAGGCAGAGCAACAGCCATCGCTGTCACTGGAAGCCAAAGAAGTTGAGGTTCTGCAGGTGGAGCTCAGGGAGCCACTCTGAATGGAGAAGCATTATAGGGATCCAGATGTGTTCTACTAAGCCAAGAACTGAAGAAATTTGTGGATTCCAGTCCAAGATGGTGAAGAGGCTCCTGAACTCATTCATCTCCTCTCAGAGATACACCAAATCTATAGTTGTACAAGGAGCAATTCCTGCTGATAGAAATCCAGAAATAGCTAAGCAACTCCTAAACACTGGAAGAATGAGAAAGTACCCACAGCAAATGGGTAGGAAAGGCTGAGACACACTCTCACCATAAACCTAACCCTGGCACCATGTCATACAATTGGGAAGGAACTTCCAATTCCCAGCATCTCTTTGAGGAGAGAAAGGTTTGGACCCCACAATGAGTGCTCCAACTTTCAAGACTGCCACTTGAGCGACAGGCCCCCAAAACACCTAGCTAGGTCACACCTAGCTTGTGACCATGAGACCCTCAAGGTTAAAACAAAATAGAAATAGTTCTTAATGGGTTCTCTAGGACTTGCCATGGTTATTTGCCAAGGGCTCAGCACAGAGTAGGCAAAAACTGTCCATCTCCCAGTCTTTCCCCAAGAGAAGCCTACTCACATTCTGTAAAAGTTAATGTTCGAGGGTCAGGCTTCTAATTTAGCATGCTTCTAGGGGCTGACTGCAATCTTCCCTGGAAAACAGGGAAGCCAGCAGACACTGCATCTCTCTTCTCCCTCTAGCCTGATCCAGATCACCAGTATCTCCAAGGAAAAGTTTGTACATACAACTGGCACCCCAGATTTTGTGGCTGCCACCCAAGGCACAGGCCCCCAGATTGCCTGATGTCATAGTCAACAGGGTTTGCATTTACCAGTCTACAGGACTATAGTACACAAAGAAGCAGTTTTAATGGGTGCAGGTGCACCACCAACCCTGTGACTATACAAACAGGCTCAGCACAGAGGGAAGAGGAAAAAAAAGTCTTCCAGTTTCTCCCTGAAAGGGCTTTAACTACATACTTTCCCAGCATCTACCTGGGGGTTCAGCTTCCAATCAGCCTGAATCTAGGTGCTGACTGAGATCTCCCCTTTGGGACACTGACAAGTCTTGACACGCCCTCAACTATTGGGAGGGTGACTAAGAACAAACAAGGTGACTTGGACCGTCACAAAGGTTTGAGGGACAACCAAGAACTTGGGCTGGGCTGATGGTAAGGTTCCTTTCCTACAATGAGGCCACAACATCAAAACTTAGAGGGGTGGTTGTTTTATCTAATGTTCAGAAACCAACACAGAGCGTCAAGGAAAATGAAGTAAGAGAGGAATAAGTCTTAAGCAAAGGAATAAAATAAAACTCCAGAAACATAAGTTCCAAACAAAAGAACAAGATAAAACTCTAGAAACAGACATTAATGAAGCAGAGATAAGTGACTTACCTGATAATGAATTCAAAATAATGGTCATAAAGATGCCCATCAAGGTCAGAAGAAAAATGCATGAACAAAGTGAGAATTTCAACAAAGAGATAGAAAATATAAGTACCAAAGAGAAATCACAGAGCTGAAGAATACAATAACTGAACAAATGATATGACCAGCCAGAAGGGGTTAATATCCAAAATATATAAACAGCTCATATAACTCAATATCAAAAAAACAACCCAATCAAAAAATGGGCAGAAGACCTGAGTAGACATTTTTCCAAAGAAGATATACAGATGGCTAACACACACAAAAAGATGCTCAATATCACTCTTAGAGAAATACAAATCAAAACAACGAGATATCTCTTCACACCTGTTAGAATGGCTATCATCAAAAAGTTTACAAATAACAAACGTTGGTGAGGATGTGGAGAAAAGGGAACCCTTTCACACTGTTGGTGGGAATATAAATTGGTGAAGCCACTATGGAAAACAATATGGAGGGTCCCCAAAACACTAAAAATAGAACTACCATATGATCCAGCAATTCCACTCCTGAGTATAAATCAGAAAAAATGAAAAGCCTAATTTGAAAAGATACATGCACTTCAATGTTCATAGCAGCACTATTTACAACAGCCAAGATATAGAAGCAACTCAAGTGTCCATCAACAGAAGAATGGACAAAAAAAGATTTATTCATACACACAATGGAATATTACTCAGCCATAAGAGAATGAAATTCTGCCATTTGCAGCAACATAGGTGGACCTAGAGAATATTATGCTCAGAGAAATAAATCAGAAAGAGAAAGACAAATACTGTATGATATCACTTATTTCTGGAATCTAAAAAATAAAATGAATGTATCTAGCAAAACAGAAACAGACTCACAGATACAGAAAACGAACTAGTGGCTACCAGTGGGGAGAGGGAAGAAGAGAGGGGCAAAATAGGGGTATGTAATTAAAGGATACAAACTACTATGTATAAAATGGATAAGCAATAAGGATACATTGTATATCACAGGGAATTACAGCCATTATTTTGTAATAACTTTTTAAAATTTAATTAAAAAAAAATTTTTTTGGCCACGCCATGAAGCATGCAGGATCTTAGTTCCCCAACCGGGGGTTGAACCTGCACCCCCTGAAATGGAAGCATGGAGTCTTAACCACTGGACCACCAGGGAAGTCCCTGTAATAACTTCTAATGAAGTATAATTTATAAAAATACTGAATCACTATGCTGTAGACCTGAAACTAACATAATATTGTAAATCAACTATACTTCAATTAAAGAATTCATTGTCAAACATCAAAAAAAAAGGAATCAGTTGTGTTTCAGAAAGAGAAATTAAGGAAACAACCCCATTTCCAATCACATCAAAAAGAAATACCTAGGAATAAATCTAACTAAGGAGGTCAATGACCTGTATTTGGAAAACTATAAGATACTGATGAAAGAAATTGAAGATGATGCAAACAAATAGAAAAATATACTTTGCTCATGGGTTGGAAGAATTAGTATTTTTTAAAATGACCATACTACCCAAGGCAATCTACAGATTCAATGCAATCCCTATCAAAATAACAATGACATTTTTCACAGAACTAGAACCAATAATTCTAAAATTTGTATGGAAACACAAAAGTCCCTTATTACCCAAACAATCTTGAGAAAGAAGAACAAAGCTGGAGATATGACACTCCCTGATTTCAAACTACACTACAAAGTTACAGTAATTAAAATAGTATGGTACTGGCACAAAAACAGACACATAAATCAATAGAACAGACTTAAGAGCTCAGAAGCGAACCCATACTTACATGATCAATTAATTTATGACAAAGGAGGCAAGAACATACAATGCGGAAAAGACAGCCTCTTTAGTAAATGGTGCTGGGAATACTGGACAGCTACATACAAAAGAATCAAATGGGACTACTTTGTCATACCACATACAAAAAATAAACAAATGGATTAAAGACATAAATGTCAGACCTGAAACCATAAAACTCTAGAAGTAAACATAGGCAGTACACTCTTTGACATTGGTCTTAGCAATATTTTCTTGGATATGTCTCCTCCAACAAGGGAAACAAAAGCAAAAATAAACAAATAAGACCTAATTAAACTTACAAGCTTTTGCACAGCAAAGGAAACCATCAACAAAATGTAAAGCCAACTTACTGAATGGGAGAAAGTAATTTCAAACAATATGAATGATAAGGGGTTATTATCCAAAATATACAAATAACTCATACAATTCAACATCAAAAAAGCAAACAATCTGATTAAAAAATTGGCAAAGGACCTGAACATACACATTTCCAAAGAAAACATACAGATGGTCAACAGACACATAAAAAGAGGCTCAACATCAGTAATCATCAGAGTAATGCAAATCAAAACCACAATAAGATATCACCTCACAGAATGTCAGGACAGGTATTATCAAAAGACAACAAATAACAAGTGTTGGTGAGGGTGTGGAGAAAAGGGAACCCTCCTGCACTGTTGATGGGAATGTAAATTGGGACAGTCACTATGGAAAACAGTATGGAGGTTCTTCAAGAGATTATAAATGGAACTACCATACAATCCAGCAATTCTACTTCTGGGTATTTTTCCAAAGAAAACACAAACACTAATTTAAATAGATATATGCATCTCTATGTTCACTGCAGCATTATTCACAATAGCCAAGATACAAAAGCAACCTAAGTGCCCACTGATAGATGAATGGATAAAGAAGATGTGGTATATATATATATATATATATATATATATATATATATATATATGCAATGGTGTATCACTAGCCATAAAAAAGAATGAAATCTTGCCATTTGCAACAAAAAAGGTATAGCGCTAACTGAAACAAGTCAGACATAGAAAGACAAGTACTGTATGATTTCACTTATATGTGGAATTTAAAATTCAAAACAGATGAAGGAACATAAATCAGAGACAGAATCATACACACAGAGAACAAACAGAGTGGAGGGGAGTTGAAGAGGAGTGAAATAGGTAAGAGAAATTAAGAGGTACAAACCTCCAGTCACAAAATAAACGGATCACGGGGATGAAATGTACAGCATGGGGAATATAGTCAAAAATAATGTAATATCTTTGCTGACAGATGGTAACTAGACTTATCATTGTGATCATTTTGTAATTTATAGAAATGTTAAGTCACTGTGTTGTGCACCAGGAACAATATAGTGTTGTAGGTCAATAATACTTCAAAAAATGAAAGAACTCATAGAAAAAAGAGATCAGATTTGGGGTTACCTGAGGCAGGGGGTGGGGGAGGGGGAATTGGATGAAGGTGGTCAAAAGGTACATACTTCCAGTTGTAAGATAAATAAGTACTAGGCATTCAGTGTACAACATGATTAACATAATTAGCACTGCTATAGGTTATATATGAAAGCTGTTATGGGAGTAAATCCTAAGAGATCTCATCACAAGGAAAAATCTTTTTTCTTTTTCTTTTATTTTGAATCTATATGAGATTATGGATATTCGGTAATCTTATCATGATAATCATTTCATGAGGTATGTAAGTCAAATAATTAAGTACTGCTTAAACTTATACAGTGCTGTGTGTCAATTATATCTCAATAAAACTGAAATAAAAATAAATAAATATTATGTGGAATCTAAAAAATGGTACAAATGAACTTATTTACAAAACAGGAATAGAGTCACAAATGTAGAAAACAAACTTATGGTTACCAGAGGGGAGGGGGGAGAGAGATAAATTGGGAGATTGGGATTGACATATATATGCTACTATGTATAAAATAGATAAGTAGTAAGGACCTATTGTATATAGCACAGGGCACGCTACTCAATACTCTGTAATGACCTATACGGGAAAAGAACCTAAAAAAGAGTGGATATATGTATATGTATAACTGATTCACATTGCTGTACACCTGAAACTAACACAACATAAATCAATTATACTCCAATAAAAATAAATAAATAAATAAATGTTATTGAAAGAATAAAACATAGGACTAGGGGAAAAAGGGGTTCCTTGATCACTCAACTCAATGTTTATGAATTAATTTATAAGTCTGAGTAAAATATGCATATACATAAACACTATTTTTAAAATTTCAGGAGTTCTGTTTCTGGCAATGATGGAATAGATTATTTCAGACCATCTCACCGCACAACTGAAAAAGCTAGACAAAGTATTTTAAAATTTTTTCTTTGGAAGCATCAGTCAGTTACAAAGGCAACAAGAATTTGCAAATCCCAGATGCCAGACAGAAAGCAAGTCTGGAGACTTTGAGCCCATAATTTGGAGCCATTTTCCTTCAAGGCATTTGAGGTGGACAAGAGTTAAGAGCTTTGAGATAAATATGTAAGAATGAGGGAACAAAACCCAGAGTTCAGCCCCTGTTAAGGATGAGAAGCCATGGTAAACACCCAGGCTTTCAGTTGGGGCCCTAGAGGGCTATACCCCAAGAATAAGTGCCTCCTTAAATATTGTACCCTGGTTGCCTCACACTAGTCCTGGCCTTGATGTTAAGAATAAGGGTAAACCAGAAAAAGACTAATGCCCACAGGAACTAAAGCCCAAATCATTTCAAATCATTTCAGTCTCATCTCAATTGAATTAAGGTGATCTGGGATTGCTAGTGTTCCTAGGCTAGCTGGCTGCCAGATGCAAATGTATATATTATCTGTAAAAATATATAATCAAGAGCCTCAAATCAGTTCTACAGATTTTCAAATACAATGTTTTGCACTTGATAAAAACAACTAGGCATATGAGAACATAAGATTTGACTAAAAACTCTGAGAAAAAAACCAACAATAGGTATAGACTTATAGGAAATCCAAATAATCAAGTTATCAGAAATGAACTTTGAAATACAATGATTAACATGTTCAAAGAATTAAAAGATAAGACTGAGGATTTTGGTAGAGAAGTGGAACTATAAAGTAAATGAAAATTCCATAACAAAAGGAAATAACTGAAATTAAGAATTCAACTGGCTTAACAGCAGATAAGAGACAAAGAAGAAAGAACCAATGATTATAAGACAGGTCAGAAGAAAATATCTAAAGCATAGAGATAAAAGATGGGAAATACAGAAAAGAGTATAACAGACCTATAGACTATATTGTTGAGTGAAGAGGTAGAGGTATTATACTTTCTCCCGTATTAATGTGTTCTCATCCCTTTTCTTGCCAGATCATTGACTTTTTAAAACAAACACTGAACCCATGAAATATCACCATGATGAAGGTTTCTGGATCAATAGCAAGCCTATGTCTCCAAGGAAAAATTAATATACAAATAACACATAAATAAGATGAAAAATTTTTTGTTTTGTTTTGTTTTTGTTTTTTACCTTGCCCGGGGTTGTTGCTGAAGTTTTTCAAGTCGTACCACAGATGGCTGGTTGGATTGGGATGCTGTAGTTGGCACCCCAACAGAAACATTCAGGTCTGGGGATAAGAATGCTGGATATTGTATTGGCTGTGGTATAATAACATTTCTGGAAAATGGTAATAAAGTTAAAATTATACAAAAGTCCACTTCTAAAATCAGTGTTAGCTATCACTTTTGAATCACTCTCTTTTACACTGTAAGCTCACCTGTCCATGTTGGACCACTAGAGGATAGAGCTAGGAAAGAAGACAGAAGTCAGAAATACTGAGAGAGTGACCTCTTGAGTACTCTTACTACTAAGATCATGGGTAGCAGAGATGGGAAAGAAGAGAAGGACCTGAAGTTCTCAGGAGAATTAGAAAGTGTTTGAGCCCAGACCTCTCTCCCTATCTCCAGATCCAAATCTTTATCTCATGGCCCAGTCAAGTTGACACAAAAAAATAACCATCACAAGTCCACCCCTTGTCAACTTGGTACCCATAAACATCTTACAACATGCTTAATCTCCAAATGAAAACAATAACAAGGTCATAATTAACCTTACATGATACAACTCTCCTGTATACATACAGCCAAAAACTCACTAGCCCCTTCCTCAGAAAAGGATGTAAAGTCTTTGGGTGATGTTTACTCTTCTCCTTAATATCCTGAAACTTAAATAACTATGATGTAAGGTTAACAATACTTAAATATTATGATATAAAGTAAATATATATTATGTTACATGATAAGGAAATGAGAGGGAAGAAAAACATATATATAAATTTTTTTTCCAGGTCACTGAGTAAATGGGCCAGAGTAGCACATCCAAAGGAATATGTTGCCTCCAAAACCCTAGAGGCCCACTAGGTGTTATGCCTCTTTTTTTGGTTGTAGGAGAGCCCAGATACAACTTACCCTTCACCTCAGCAGGAATATCTTGACAAGCCACATACCTGGATCCCTAAAATTTCACTGAGGTAGAAAGCCCTCGAATTTTATCAGACTTATTTCCCACCTTCAGACATGCAAATATCTTACCAACAAGTCTAGAATAGTGCCACTTCTTGCTCACTAGGTCCAATCAGCATAATGTCATTACTGTAAGGGTGAGTGTGACATCTTATATAAGAGAAAGTAATCAAGATTCCTGTCTACTATATTATGACATAGGGCTGGAGAGTGATGTATCTCGGAGGTAGGACAGTGAAGGTATACTGCTGGTCTTGCCTGTGGAAATAAAACTGTTTTGGATGGTCTTTATTAACGAGTATGGAGAAAAAAGCATTTGCCAGATCAAGAGTTGCATACCAGGTACCAGGGGGTGTGTTAATTTGCTCAAGCAATGAAAACGCAACTGGTACAGCAGCTGCATTTGCAGTCACCACCTGGTTAAGCTTACAATAATCTACTGTCATTCTCCAAGATACATCTCTTTTCTGCACAGGCCAGATAAGTGAGTTGAATGGGGTTGTGATGGGAACCACCATCCCTGCACCTTTCAAATCCCTATGGCGGCACTAATCTCTGAAATCCTTCCAGGTATTGCTTTTGGTTTACTATTAGTGGTAGCTCTCGTGGCTTCCATTTAGTCTTTTCCACTGTAATATCCCTCATTCCACAGGACAGGGAAGGTATTCACCAGCTGTTGAATACATATATTCTAATTATGCATTCTGGAACTGGGGAAATAACTATAGGATGGGTTTGGGGACCCACTGGGTCCCCCATGAGATGATTCAGAGTTAAAACTCCATTGACCACGTGACCTCCATAAGCCCCTATTCTAACTGGTAGACAACAGTGACATTTTGGGTCTTCTGGAATTAGTGTCAGTTCAGAGCCAGGGTCCAGTAGTCTCTGAAAACTCTATTTCCTTTTCTTTGATGCACAGTTACCCTGGTAAAAGGCTGTAGTTCCTTTGGGGGAATGCTGGGAGAACGATTAACATAATTTTTGGCACTGTACTGAGGTCTCTCCTCAAGAGGATCAGGCTTCCCCTTCATTCAAAGGGTTCTGGGCCTGTAAACTGGTTCAAACTGGGAATTGATTGAGGAGCTCTGTTTTTATGATTTAGGTTAGACTTTTGTTCATTTGACCTAGAACTTTTCTGCTGATACAGATCAAGTAAGAATTTAGTAGGCTTCCTGTATATTCTATTTCTAGGAATATCATGATCAACTAGTCAATGCCATAAGTCTACATGAATCAGACTATTTTGGTTGCTGCTTTGACCCTGCTTCCATCACAGTAACCACACCCACCTTGCCACTTCAGGATCCAATTCCTCCCAGTTCATTTAGGTTTTCCAGTTCAGTGACTGCAGTTCCCACTGCAAGGCCTGGCCTACAGAGAAGAGCAATCACAGGGCTCTTCAAGGGTGGGGATTCCCTCACAAACTTATTTGTCACAGTCATGGTGAAAGGTGTGTCTTCTGGAGCCTCCCAGGGTGAATAAGTAGGTCTTAAATGACAAATCCACTCTAACACTACAATCTCCCTAAACCTTTGAATTCCTTCCTCTACATTAAACTAAAGTAGATCTGGCATTTTCAATTCACTCACAGTGGGCTATCTTTTGGTACATGTTTCAGTAACCAACAAAGCGTTAGAGTCCTTTGTAACTCCCCAAGCTGCAAATTAAACGTAGAATCTCTGCTTAGTGAGCCCATATCCATAAATTTGATATGATCCAACTTTATGATCCTGCCACCATTATCCCATACCTTTAATATCCCCATACCCTCACATGTCCCCTGGATTTATATATATATAAATTAGAAAACTCAAGCAGTTCTTTTTGGAGTGTAGTGTACTTCCTCATGGGTCACACTTTGAACCTCACCTTTAGGGGCTTGCTGGAACTTGAGTCTAGTTACAGGCCTAGAAGCAAAGAGGGGCCGTGGGGGTGAGTCTTGAGGAGAATCAACATCGTCTTGCATGGCAACTGCCTCAGAAGAGGACATTACTATTTCTTCAAGCAATGCAGGGTTAAATCCCCTCAGATGGGGTGGAAAGGCCACTACCACTTTTGCTGGGGGTGGAGAGGTCTCTTCCACGGGGGTTTGAGAGGTCACTTCCACTGGCAAAGTAGATATATCAGAATTTATGGGCTCAGCATCCCCAGCTTCATCAGAGTCTTCTCCTATTTTCCCATTCCAACTTTAAGGGTCCCACTTATTCCCAACCAATATCCTCACTTTAACAGCAGACACCCTGTGAGGCTGGGAGCTCAATTTGCGTTGTAATTCAGGCAGCTGCAGGATGAAATTCTGGCTGCGATTTTCAGCAATCTTAGTAGTATGGCTATAGGAGATAAGGGTCTCCTTCAGGGCACACATGGAAGATTTCAGGTCATTTACACAATGCTTGAGCTGGGAATTTGAATCCTTGAGCTCGTTCTTTCCTCACCTTTGTCCATCAACATTAGGAATACCCAGCCAATTCATCATATTCATTAGTGTGACAAAAATGTTTGAAAGTATCATATATATAGTCACCCATATCTTTGCTTCTTTGCTTTGATTAGGGGTATCCAATGGGTGATATTTTTCACATCTCTATTGCCAGATCACTATTGCCATGGACTATCAGTGTCTCTACCACTAGAAACAGAGTCATTAGAGTCTTTAAATCTATAATTGGATTAGAGAGCTAATTCCACAAACCCCAGAACCAATTCAGAAAACTTGTCCTTAATCTTTTGTTTCTCTAGAGCCACACTCAGTATCAAAATCTGTATTAGTGAGAGCTGTTCAGAGAAACAGAACCGATAAGATGGAGAGAGGGGGAGAAAGAGAAAGACAGACAGAGAGAGAAGTTCATTATAGGGAATTAACTTAAGTGATTATGGAAGCTGACAAGTCCAAAGATCTGCAAGATGAGTGGGCAAGCTGGAGAGCCGGGAGAGCCAATGGTACATAGCTCTAATCCAAAAGTCTGCAGACTCAAGATCCAGGAAGAGCTGATGCTTCCATTCAAGTCCAAAGGCAGGAAAAAGCCAATGTTTCAGTCAAAGGCAATCAGGCAGGAGGAATTCTCTCTTACTCAGGGAAGGGTCAGATTTTTTGTCTATTCGGGGCTTTCAACTGATTGGATGAAGCCCACCCACATTAGTGAGGGCAATCTGCTTTACTCAGTCTGCTGATTTAAATGTTAATCTCACTCAAAACATCCAGAATAATATTTGACCAAATATCTGAGCAACCCCTGGCCCAGTCAGTTTGACACACCGAATTAACTGTCACACCCACCAAGTCATTGCCTTAGTCCAGATTGTCAGTATCTCTCATGTAGACTAATGCAACAGCTTCCTCCAATCCAATACTAAACTACTTCTGTCCATATTCAATCCTATTGATAGGATCATATAAAATGCAAGTTGATCATGGTATTTCCCCTACTTAAAATTCTTCAATGGTTCTACATCTGAAGCACTTCCAAATTTTTCCAATAAAGAACTCCTGTGGGTAGAGGACAGTGAAGGTCTCTGGAGGTGTAACTTAATGCAATCAGACACAAACCACACATCTTGGAATCATTTTGTTATCTTGAAAATTTGTGACTTTTAAATTCTACTGCATAATATATAAATGTTAATTTTAAGATAACATTTTCCCTCTCAAAATCTTTGAGCAAAGTAATACTCCAGAAAGATGCACCATATCTTCCAGTGCTTTGTGTTGCCCTGACACACCCCTGAGGACTCAAAAGAGTAAAATGTACTCATATTTGAGAAGCATAAACCTATAGTGATGATGATGGTGATGATAAAACATTTATTACTTTAATAAGTAGCTAACAACTGAGAATTCTATTTGCTACCATGTTCCAAGTGCTTTATATGTAACTTATTTAATCATTACAATAACTCAATTGGGTAGTTGTTATTTTTATCCCATTCAATAGATGAAGCACAAAGAGCCGAAGTAACTTGCCCAAGGTCACACAGCTAGTACCTGGCAGAGTCCATGTAGTCTGGACTCGAGCCTGACCTCTTGACCACCATATCTTGCCCATGACTACTGCTTCAGCTCATCTCCCATTGCTCCTTTCCTTGCTCCTATGCGCGTTGCAACCCACAACAAACTACTCACTGTTCCCCATTATAACATAGCCTCTTATGGCTCCCACATTTTACTTATGTGCCATCTTTGGGGAATGTGTCTCCTCACCCTCACAAAATCAACCTGATGCACCACTACTCATTTTTCAAGTCTTACATCGAGCACTCTTCCTTTTGTGGATCCTTACCTGATAATACTTTCCTCCTAACTCCCCCAAGAAGTATGGGAAGCCCCTTGGCTGTGTCCCACAGACCTCTATGTTAACCTCTAGGAGGGCTCCATCACATCTGTATTATCTTATTTTTTTTACATGTTACTTTTGCATTAAACCATGAGCTACTTGAGGGCAGGGACCAAGCCTCATTTATCTTTGTATTTTTAGTGCCTTGGGGGTATAGCAAACATTCAATAAATGTTTATTGAATCAATGGATAAATAAGGAAATAATAATCAATAAACATAAGAAAAACATTAAACTTTGCTATTTCAACAAATCACCAATACCAAATGGACAAAATTTATTTTTCATGATAATACCCACCTAATTTCCTCAATCCCATTTCAAGTATTTTCCATTCCTTATTCTTGGATAGCACCATAGATTAAATATCTCTTTCAGGTGCTCATTTTTCTTTGATCTATTTTTACTGTTGAAATTGCAAGACTAATTGACATACTATATGTTAAGTTACTTTTGGCCTGCTAATTTCATTTTTTTGGACCATAGGCTTTTTGCTGAAAATTTGGAAATAACAACTGGAGTGTGTGGAAGTGGGGGGTAATGCTACCATACTGCAGAGCAGAAAACTGGCAACTATTAGGCATCTTGATCTTAAAAGTTCCTCACCTCTTTCTGCAAAAGGAACATCTCACTGGCCAACTTTCCTCGTTAGGCTTCCCCTCCCTTCCCTCCTTCAGCCACGAAGTTGGCAACCCTTCTCTTCTTTTCTTATCTCCAGACCTCCTCAACTCCTCTCTCCAGGGCTACACCCAGAAACTCAAACTACCTTCCCCCTTAAACAAAACAATTCACTGCTTTCTTTATCTTGGAGTCTAGGTTCATTCTGGCCATGTCTTAAGACAACCAAAATTCTCCATCAAATGGATTACATATTTTAAATGCCACATGATATAACTGTGTTAATAAGACTTTAACACTTACGTCACAGGGTCTGTTCTTTCTGGAGGTGGTGCAATATGCATAAACATAGATGGCTTAATAATTTTCTGAAGAGGTTTTAACTGAGGAAAATTATAAGTATATATTAACACTGTTTAGTTACAATTCCAGTTCATCCTAATACTACTATCCCCCAGGACTTAAATGATATATATAAAGAGGAAAGGAATTAAGAGAGGAAGAAAGAATTAACATTGAGCACTAAGTATCTGCCAAGAATTTTGCATCTTTAATATTATTTAATCATCTCAATAATCCTAGGAGGTAGATAACTATGCCTATTTTACAGATACTACTGAAGATCAGTAATTGTTCAAGGGTTACCCAATAGGCATGAGAGCCAACATTTGAATGCAACTTTATCTCCTCCAGTGCAAGTCCTCTTTATACATTATCATGATAGGTAAGTAGGGGACTATGTTACTGAAAAGTTCATGGACATAAAATCAAATAGAACTTTTATTAAATATCCCACTCTTTTCCTTACAATGTCTTTGTTCCTAGTTTTTAGTAGAGTCCACCTACATAAAACAATACAGTATTTGCCCAGGCTTATTTGAAAAGGATCTATCTTCCTAAGAATGGGATTGTTACATGTTATATCCAGACACACACCTATCTCTGAACTTGGTACTCATAAACTATGTCACAAAACGGACTAAGCTTTTGTGACACAGTTTAGGACTGATTAGGGATCCCTATAAGGCCTAATTTATGATAAGAAAATAGGCAAAATGAAAAGAAAGAAAAATCAAAGCAGAAAGGGGAAGAAGAAAAAAAGCTTGTGTCTAGTGGCTTTCATCAATATTTTACTTACCTGTGATTCAAAATGTATTAAAAAACATTATGATATATCACAGGCAAAATTTTAAAATACATTTTACAGGGATTTCCCTGTTAACACACAGCAGTAGACTTATTTAATAAGACTGATGTACCGACTCTCAATTCCTAATTAAAAAACAGCCAAGAATATGAAAAATAGCAAAAACTGAAAATTAAAGATTATATGTAAAGTATATGGGTCATTTCTCCTATATAGCAGCAGTACTAATGGGACTGAATTTATAAATGCCCCAAAGCTGTGACAATACCCAGGGATATCAAGATTTCTTTCAAACACTTGTTAAGAATATATGTTGGTACAATTTTTCTAGAACAATTCCTTGAAAAGGCCATTACTGACAATGATTTCCATTCTAGGAATCTGGCCTGAGGACATAATGAAAGAAAAGGATATAGGTTAATGTACAAAAATTTTCTCTGCAACATGGATATATGTAGTAAATTTAAAGGGGCAGGCTAAACCTAGGAAGATACCTTCTTTGGGCATATTACTCTTGATGAATCAAGAAGGGTTGATGTTGAAATAATCATGGGAAGAAAGGAATATATGTGATTAAAGTACAAAATATCTAAATAACATCAACAACTCCATTTTAATGATTATTTTTAGATATAAAAATCCACATTCAGGGCTTCCCTGGTGGCGCAGCGGTTGCGCGTCCGCCTGCCGATGCAGGGGAACCGGGTTCGCGCCCCGGTCCGGGAAGATCCCACATGCCGCGGAGCGGCTGGGCCTGTGAGCCATGGCCGCTGAGCCTGCGCGTCCGGAGCCTGTGCTCCGCAACGGGCGAGGCCACAGCAGAGGGAGGCCCGCATACCACAAAAAAAAAAAAAAAATCCACATTCATTTCTTGAATACTTAATTTTGTTTTCAATTACGTAAGTGTATGTGTACACACACACAAAAGTATTATAATAAAGACATTTTGAATAAAATCTCATTATTTAAAAATGTATAAACAAACAATAGTAAAGTTTCATTTTTCTTTAAGCTAGAGAAAAATGGTGTTCTTTTAAAAAGATTTAAAGATTTTATCAAACTGGAAAGGATAGAGGCTCAGGAGGATGATTTAACTGAAAAGCTGCAGTAGAAATATTTTTAAAAGAGGGGAACTAACCTGATGTGAAAATCCATAACCAAAGTTTCCATAGGAGAACATAAATTCCACTTCTGCCCTGCAGATAAACTAAACATGTGCCAAATTTATTTTACTGTTTGATCAGAAAGATGTTTTAATGGAGAGGTGATAACAAGTGATATTTTTACCTCACAAATCTATAAGTTAGAAAAACCAAAGCATGAATCTCTTGATTTAAAAAGAAAAATTTACACAAGTAACTCCTATAGGAGAATCTATGGCATTCCTGAAATGTTAAAAACCTACGTTAAAGTTAAGGAATATTACATGATTAAAATATAAAAAATATCAATTTACAATTGTTAATAGAATTATACAGAGATACATATGTATATATGTATTCATATCCATGAATATAATATTTTTAAGTATTTATTCACACTTTTCCCATCTCCACTTCCATTTTCAGATAAAATTTTGATTTAGACAAATGATTTCATCTTTCTGAACCACAGCTGGCTCATATGTGAAATGAAGGAGGGTGTCAGAGGTTATGCCCTCAAATGTCCATCATTCTGCTTTTTATGTTTCCTATCCCCGATCTGGCTATGGGCAGCAGAAGCCTCTCTGAGTAGATGATCAATTAATCAAGATAATAATTTTTAAGTACTTAAAAAGGAATTCAAGTAAGAACTGTAAACAACTCTTTAGAAACTCCTTAAGGAGGAAAATAATATTTCCTCAATTCAGTATGTGAGGATCCTAAGGCTATGCAAAGAAGCAGCCAGAGGCGTTTTCCTCTCTTACCCAATGATTTCTAATTTTTGTGTTCACCATTTAGCAGTAAGATAGCAGCATTTTAAAAAACGGTGGAGATGAAGATTGTGAGCAAATATTATACCTTTTATTTAATATATTTCCATTAGTTCAAACAGTGACTGGTAGGGTAACAAAAGAATAAAAACAATATCAGAATAAAGTTACATGAAATGTTAAGTGTGTGCACAAAGCTTTGGAAGTTTCAGTAAAGTTCTTACTGTGTTTTTATTCAACATTCGGAGTTCTTCAGTAAAGCACCCTTTCTAGAAAAAGTAAAAAACAATAAAATTCTTAAATACAGAATCACTGATGTAGTCCCTTGTATATTATCTAAATCATTTCATAAATTTTTAAAAATCAGGTAATGATGTTTAATGCACATATAAATTTAACAGCTAAAATACAAAAATAATGAATGTTTGGAAGAAAATAAAAATTCCAGGTTGTACCAGAAATAAATGTTAATATTTACATTTATGTTTTAAAGAAAAATTTTCCTGCTGTTTATACTTAGAGGAACTGCCAGGCCTGCACTCCTTTTGAGGGGTTAAACATGAATCTACATGATAGGCTGACTCATGACAGAACTGACTGCTTCTCTCATCTCTTGGGGACTGTTGGGATCTTTTTAAGCAGGGAAACATTTGGTATCCTTGGTCACCATCTCTGATCATCTCTGCTGTGCTATAAGTCCTCCCATCCAATCCAACATTCAATGGTTCTCTTTCTTTCCAGCATTTTCCACTGTGGCTCATGGAACCCCCATTCCATGGTTGACAAGCAACCTTACATCTTTAACTGCTCCACTAAACATTTCCAGCTTTCTTTAGCTCAGACCTGCCTCACCATTAAGGATGCCGCTTCCATTACAGACTCCTCAAGTGAAGGCCCACAAATCTCAAGGTTAGGTGGTGGGGTAGCATCCTCCATACTCTCTTCTATTGCTTCCAGATCTTATTATTTATTATCTTATTATACAGATAAAAAGTTTTCCTCTTTTAAGGCTCATGCTCTCTGGAATGTCTTTCAGACATTCTGGTCACTAATTTTTATTTAGTGAAAACTTTGGCACCTGGTCTACATGTCCTCTGCACCCCCAAAACATAGCAATCCACAATTTAACATCTGTCCTCTCAGTTCCTGGTGAGGCATTATAATGAGGAAAATAACAGGTGGTGGTACAATGACAGACATCACATAAAATTAGCATATCATATATATTCTTCATATAAAGTCACAAGATTTCTCAGAAAATTCATAAGTAATTGAAATTGATTTCCTTAATGATCCTGTCAACATGCTCTTTATAGCTTCTTGCTTTTTAAAGCTTCCCTTCTCCCAAAGTGGGGAGTGGGGAAACATCTTACTGTTCCAAGACTGCCTTTTTCTTCTCTTCTCTTTTAAAAATGGTGTCTCTGCTTTTGATGGAAAACTCAACCTACTGATTCATCTCCCTCATATATAAGTAAACTTTTAGTCATACTTTTAACTACTGTAAATGTCTTTGAGTCATTTCTGAAGGTCCCACTGAGATCTACCCAATTGAGTCTTCATTGGAGCCAATTAAGTGTTCATCCTGAATGTGCATCTAACTCATCCAAATCCACTGAGTTTTAGGCTTGCCTTCACCCAGCTCCACTGATGAGTTTCAATGTGTGACAATGAGCTACTTGGTTCCCTGTCCTGAATTTGATTCTGCTCCACCCAAAGCAAGCTACATGGCTAAACGCAGTAGTCGGGGTGGGGAGCACTGTAGACTACTCAAAGGTATAGATACCGGGAGGCATGATTCTTTAGGGGGCATTACTCTAACAATCTTCCACACCTTTGAATTTTCTATTGCCTTTCTCAAATAATTGCAGTAGCTATCAATCTTTCTAATTGTTGAATTTATCACCTAGTCTTAGGCTCATCTGGTATGGATCATATAGCCAAACCAATGAAAACAAATGGTACTGCAATTCATTCCAAAATTAACATTACATTCCTTTCTATAATCAATACAGAAATATTATAAACTCCAATATACTTATATGCCTTAATTGGACCCCAGACCTTAACAATTAGCTGATGTTTCTGGTTTCTCTCAGAGCCTCAAAGAAATCCAAAATGTATCAGGGATAGGAAGGAACAAGGGATTAATGATACAAGTACAGACCAATTACTTTTTTTTTTTTTGGCCGCATTGGGTCTTCATTGCTGCACGTGGGCTTTCTCTAGTTGCAGTGAGTGGGGGGCTACTCTTAGTTGCGGTGCGTGGGCTTCTCATTGTGGTGGCTTCTCTTGTTGCAGAGCACGGGCTCTAGGTGCACAGGCTTCAGTAGTTGTGGCACACGGGTTCACTAGTTGTGGCGCATGGGCTTAGCTGCTCTGTGGCATGTGGGATCTTCCTGGACCAGGGGTCTAATCCATGTCCCCTGCATTGGCAGGTGGATTCTTAACCACTGTGCTACCAGGGAAGCCCCAATTACTTTTTTTTAATAAAGTTATGCAAAATCTATTATGTGATTTATTTAATTCAATTCAGCATTTTGTCCTCCAAAATCAGGCCAATTATATTCAGAAAGCAATTGATACCAATTAGTAATCATAAACAATACACGTGTACTTTCCAAGTATACGAGTGAGATAATTGTTGTACAATCAGATGGCCCTCCCATGCTTCCAAACATGATCTGTAGTTTGGGTCTTATCATCAGGTCTTTCCAACTCAACCAAGCACTAGATTTGACCAATCTGCATGAGGATTTCTACCACGGCTAGCAGTTCTATAATCAAGTGGTCTATAATCTATCCCTGCATGTTACCCAAATAGCAAATTATACAGCTCAAGCTTTAGAGACCAAAGAGATAAGCATAAATTTGTTGACTAGACCATAAATTGTAAAAGGCCTTTTAATTTATGAATGCAGTCAAAGGGGGGTTCAGTAGTTGTGGCGCATGGGCTTAGCTGCTCTGTGGCATGTGGGATCTTCCTGGACCAGGGGTCTAATCCATGTCCCCTGCATTGGCAGGTGGATTCTTAACCACTGTGCTACCAGGGAAGCCCCAATTACTTTTTTTTAATAAAGTTATGCAAAATCTATTATGTGATTTATTTAATTCAATTCAGCATTTTGTCCTCCAAAATCAGGCCAATTATATTCAGAAAGCAATTGATACCAATTAGTAATCATAAACAATACACGTGTACTTTCCAAGTATACGAGTGAGATAATTGTTGTACAATCAGATGGCCCTCCCATGCTTCCAAACATGATCTGTAGTTTGGGTCTTATCATCAGGTCTTTCCAACTCAACCAAGCACTAGATTTGACCAATCTGCATGAGGATTTCTACCACGGCTAGCAGTTCTATAATCAAGTGGTCTATAATCTATCCCTGCATGTTACCCAAATAGCAAATTATACAGCTCAAGCTTTAGAGACCAAAGAGATAAGCATAAATTTGTTGACTAGACCATAAATTGTAAAAGGCCTTTTAATTTATGAAGGCAGTCAAAGGGTACAAACTTCTAGTTACAAGATAAATAAGTACTAGAGATGTAGTGTACAACATGATAAAAACAATCAACACCATGGCATGTTATACATGAAAGTTATTAAGGGAGTAAATCCTAAGAATTCTGCTCATCATAAAAAAATGTTTTCTCTATTTCTTTAGTGTTTTGTCTATATGAGATGATGGATATTCATTAAACTTATTGTGGTAATCATTTCATCAGGTATGTAAGCCAAATCATTATGCTGAACACCTTAAACTTGTAAAGTGCTGCATGTAAATTACATCTCAATAAAACCAGAAGAAAAAAAAGGCCCTTCTAAAAAGATGTTCAACATTATTAGCTGTTAGGGAACTGCAAATTAATCCCACAATAACACTACACAGCCATCAGAATGGCTAAAATAAAGAATAGTGACACTACCAAATGCTGATGAGGATGATGAGAAACTGGATCATTCATACAATTCTGGTGGGAATGTACAATGGCACAGCCACTA
Source organism: Physeter macrocephalus (assembly GCF_002837175.3). Lineage (NCBI taxonomy): Eukaryota > Metazoa > Chordata > Mammalia > Artiodactyla > Physeteridae > Physeter > Physeter macrocephalus. The sequence continues at coordinate 105,316,435 of NC_041215.1, forward strand.
CGGAAAACAGTTTGGCAGTTTCTTTAAAAACGGTACACACAAACTACCTTATAACCCAGAAATTTATCTGAGAAGCGAACACTATGTTCACGCAAAAACCTGTGAATATAGTAACTTATTCATAACCACCAAAAACTGGAAACAGCCCAGATGTCCTCCAATGGGCGAATATTTAAACAAATTGTGGTACATTCACACCATGAAGTACTACTCAACAACAGAAAGGAATGAACTAGGGATACATGCAGTAACCTGTATGATTCTCCAGAGAATCATGCTAAGTGAAAACACGCCAATCCTGAAAGGTTACATAATGTATGATTCCATTTATATAACATCCTTGAACTGAGAAAATTACAGAAATGAAGAACAGACTGGAGGTAACCAATTTTTAAGGAAGGGTAAGGGCAGGAAGGAAGTGGGTGTAGCGATAAAAGGGCAACATAAGGGATCCTTGCATAGATGGAAAAGTTCTGTATTTTGGTTGTGATAATTACCATAGTTTTGAAAGATGTTACCATAAGGGGGAAAATGAGTACATAGGATCATGCTGTATTATTTCTTTCAGCTGCATGTGAATCTATAATTATCTCAAAATAAAAGTTTAAAAAAAGGTCACTTTACTATTTAAGGTGGGCCAAACTCATCCATGGGACTTATTCTCCCATTAGACCTAGTTTGAATAGGGCTAGATACAAACTAAATGCAAAACATTTGTCTCATAGTTCTTATCTTCCTCTATTGTCTGATGTCCAGATGCTTAAATATTATTATAAAACTATCAGCCCAAGCCAACATCAAGCCAATAAAAGTGCATCAAAAAAAAAAAAAAAAAGAAAGAAAGAAAAGACCAAAGTCCTCATGGTAAACTTTGTACTTCTGGGATCTGAGTTTTGACCAAAAGGGGGTAACTGAGAAATTCTAGTAAGGGAAATGATGTAATATTTAATTAAGGTAGAAGTGCCTGTAGAAGAATTCTGACAGATAATACACAGAGGCGGCATACCACAGCTAAAATCATAAGGCTTTGGGGGGAAATCCATAAATAACCAAAATTTCTTTCTCTGATAACTCTGATCAGTAAATAACATGGTCTCTTTTCCTACGATGTAGCAATTCATCATAGAGACTCATAGAGGGCAATTCATCATAATGTAGAGACTTTCTGCAGATACGCACTGGAAGATATGTTCAAAAAATTCACTGCAGCAATGTGCACAATAGTAAAAAGCTGAAAACAATCAAAATATCCATTAAAAAATTATAGATAAATAAACTGGGGAATACTCTCACATGGAACGTATGCAGCAGTGAAAAAATGAGTACTAGCTAATGAAATTAAGTGTATTAATCTTAGAAACATAATATTTTAGAAACACAAAAGATACTGTTTTTTGTAACTTACATTAAGTAGTAAAACTATGAAAAGAGCAAGAGAATATTAAATACAAAGTTCAGAAGAATCATTATCTTTTCTTGGAGGAAAGGGCAGGCGGCAGTAGACAGCGAGAGAGAAGGAACCACAGAATCTGTGTATAAACTCTGCCTAAAACTTTGGCTGACTCCTAAATGACACATGCACAGGGCAGACTGCAAGCAGCCCAGCTAAAGATAAAAGAACTGAAGTGAAATTTGTGCTGACAAGAGAGTTTGTGGTTTGGGTCTTGTTTAGAAACATCTCAGAAAACAAAATGAAACAAACAAACAAACATGCTTAGTCTTTTAGGTTGTATCATTGCCCTTCCAGAAAATAAATTTTTAAAAACATAGAGAACAAACGTATGGATACCAAGGGGAAAACAGGTGGGGGATGGGATGAGTTGGGAGATTGGGACTGACATACATACACTATTGATACTATGTATAAAATAGATAACTGGTGAGAGCCTACTGTATAGCACAGGGAACTACTCAGTGCTCTGTGGTGACCTAAATGGGAGGGAAGTACAAAAAAAAAGGGATACATGTATACATATTGCTGATTCACTTTGCTGTACAGTAGAAACTAACACAATATTGTAAGGCAATTATACTGCAATAAAAATTAAAAAAAAAAACATTATGCTGTTATAAACTAACTTTTTTTTGAGCCAGAGGAAGATATTGTTTACTAAGCACATGAGTTTACCAAGCACGTAACACAGATAATAAGCAAAAGGAGATATGTATACATATTGCTGATTCACTTTGCTGTACAGTAGAAACTAACACAATATTGTAAGGCAAATATACTGCAATAAAAATTAAAAAAAAAAACATTATGCTGTTATAAACTAACTTTTTTTTGAGCCAGAGGAAGATATTGTTTACTAAGCACATGAGTTTACCAAGCACGTAACACAGATAATAAGCAAAAGGAGTCCATCAGGTACAGATAAATCTTAACAACAAACACCAACTGGACAACGTGATACCAAGGTGAAAAAAATTTTGATACATACCTGAATTACTTCATAAAGATGTACCTGAACACTCCCTAATAAGAGAAGATATTTTGTACTGTCATGTTGCATTAGTTCTAAGTAAATATTATTCTTCTCATCATGTTGACGTCGAGGAACCTTGATACAAAATACATATGAAAAGAAGCATTAAATTTTCAGTCTGAGTTTCAGGCATAATTTCTGAACAAATACATCCATAAAATACACTTTTTGAAACACCCATTTTTTGGAAACACCCATTGCCTATACACTCTCTTTTTAACTCTAGTCAAAAGTTTAGCCTAAAAGTTTAGCCTAAAACTACATTATCAAAGGCAGTCCAGTAACCAATATCCAACCCAAATAATCTAGGTAATCCAAACATTTAATACCAAAAGACATCCAACATGCTTTTCCTTTTTCTTTTACTTTTTGATAAAGTGTATATCATTGTGTCAGCTTGAAACTCTCTTCCAGCCTTGAGCTTTGTAACACAATACCATTATTATAAGACCTCTAAAGTTCATATACTCTTTTGCTCATTTAAAATAAATCTCATGCCTCCCCACCCTAATATTCTAGGTGCCTTTAAAAACATTTTTAATTGATATTATTGACATATCACATTGTATTACTTGTAGCTGTACAACATAATGATTTGATATTTGTATAAATTATAAAATGATTATCACTGTAAGTTTAGGTAATATCCATCATCACAGTTACAATTATTTTCTTGTGATGAGAACTTTTAAGATCTACTCTCTTAGCAACTTTCAAATATATAATAATACATTATTGTTAACTACAGTCACCATGCTGTACATTAGATCTCAAGGACTTATTTATCTATTTATCTTATAACTGGAAGTCTGCACATTTTGACAACCTTCATCCATTTCACCCACCCCTAAACCCCACCTCTGGCAAGCACCAATCTATTTGTTCTCTTTAACTATGAGTTCATTTTTTTTTCCTTCTTCTTTTTTTTTTTGGCTGCACCACATGGCTTGCAGGATCTTAGTTCCCTGACCACGGATTGAACCTGTGTCCTCAGCAGTGAAAGCATGGAGTCCTAACCCCTGGACTACCAGGGAATTCCCTCATTTTTTTTTTTAGATTGTACATATAAATGATCATACCATATTTGTCTTTCTCTGTCTGACTTATTTCACTTAGCATAATGCCCAAATCCAACCACGTTGTTGCAAATGGCAGGGTTTTTTCTTTTTTAAAGCTGAATAAGATTTCATTGTGTATATATACCACATTTTTCTAATTCATTCACTGTGGATGGACACTTAGGTTGTTTCCAGGTCTTGGCTATTGTAAATGCTGTTATGAACATGAGGGTGCAGATACCTTTTTGAGACCGTGATTTCATTTTCTTTGGATAAATACCCAGAGGAGGAATTGCTAGATCTGGTAGTTCTAGTTTTAATTTTTTGAGGAACCTCCATATTTTTTTCCACAGTGGCTGCAACAATTTACATTCCTACCAACAGTGCACAAGTGCTCCCCCTTCTCCACATCCTCACCAACATTTTACCAGGTGTGGGGTGATATCTCACTGTGGTTTTGATTTGCATTTCTCTGATGATTACTGATGTTGAGTACCTTTTCATGGACCTGTTAGCCATTTGTATGTTTTCTTTGGAAGAAGGTCTATTCAGATCCTCTACCCATTTTTTAATTGGATTGTTTGGGGTTTTTTTTCCTACTGAGTTGTAGTACTTTATATATTTTGGACATTAACCTCTTATCAGATATATGATTTGCAAATATTTTACTGCATTCTGTAGGTTGCATTTTCATTTTGTTGATGGTTTCCTCAGCCATACAAAAGCTTTTTAGTTTAATGTAGTCCCACTTGTTTATTTTTGCTTTTGTTGCCTTTGCTTTTGGGGTCAAATCCAAAAAAAATCATTGCTAAGACCAATGTCAAGAAATTACCTACTATGTTTTCTTCAAGGAATTTTATGGTTTCAGGTCTTATGTTCAACTTTTAATCTATTTTGAGTTTCTTTTTATGTATGGTATAAGATAGTGGTCCAGTTTCATTCTTTTGCCTGTGGCTGTCCAGTTTCCCCAACACCATTTACTGAAGAAACTGCCCTTTCCCCATTGTATATTCTTGGCTCCTTTATCATAAATTAATTGACCATACATATGTGGGTTTATTTTGGGGCTCTCTATTCTGTTCCTTTGAGCTACGTGTTTCTTTTTATGCCAATAGCATATTGATTACTATAGTTTTGTAATATAGTTTGAAATCAGGAAGTGTGATGCCTCTAGCTTTAATCTTTCTCAAGATTGCTTTGGTTATTTAGGGGCTTTTGTGGTTACAACAAAATTTAGGATTGTTTTCCTATTTCTGTAAAAAGTGCCATTGTAATTTTGATAGAGATTGCATTGCTTTAGGTAGTATGAACATTTTTTTTCTTTCTTTTTTTTTTTTTTTTTGGCAGTACGCGGGCCTCTCACTGTTGTGGCCTCTCCCGTTGCGGAGCACAGGCTCCAGACACACAGGCTCAGCGGCCATGGCTCACGGGCCTAGCCGCTCCGCAGCATGTGGCATCTTCCCAGACCGCGGCACGAACCCGTGTCCCCTGCATCGGCAGGCGGACTCTCAACCACTGCGTCACCAGGGAAGCCCTAGTATGAACATTTTAACAGCATTAATTCTTCCAATCCATAAGCATGGAATACCTATCCATTTGTGTCTTCTTCAAATTCTTTAATCAATGTCTTATAGTTGGATCACTGAAGAAATCAAAGAAGAAATTTTAAGGCACAAACCCGTGTCCCCTGCATCGGCAGGCGGACTCTCAACCACTGCGTCACCAGGGAAGCCCTAGTATGAACATTTTAACAGCATTAATTCTTCCAATCCATAAGCATGGAATACCTATCCATTTGTGTCTTCTTCAAATTCTTTAATCAATGTCTTATAGTTGGATCACTGAAGAAATCAAAGAAGAAATTTTAAAATACCTAGAGACAAATGAAAAACTGGACAGCTACATGTAAAAGAATGAAATTAGAACACTCCCTAACACCATACACAAACATAAACTCCAAATGGATTAAAGACCTAAATGTAAGACCAGACACTATAAAACTCTTAAAGGAAAACATAGGAAAAACACTCTTTGACATATACCACAGCAAGAACTTTTTTGACCCACCTCCTAGAGAAATGAAAATAAA
>NC_041215.1:105322321-105327236 GCF_002837175.3 Physeter macrocephalus
TAAAAGCTTTTGCACAGCAAAGGAAACCATAAACAAGACAAAAAGACAACCCTCAGAATGGGAGAAAATATTTGCAAATGAAACAACAGACAAAGCATTAATCACCAAAATATACAAAGAGCTCATGGAGCTCAATATCAAAAAAACAAAAAATCCAGTTAAAAAATGGGCGGAAGACCTAAAAACAGATATTTCACCAAGGAAGACATACAGATGGCCAAGAGCCACATGAAAAGATGCTCAACGTCACTAATTATTAGAGAAATGCAAATCAAAACTACAATGAGGTATCACCTCACAACGGTCAGAATGGTTATCATCAAAATATCTAGAAACAGTAAATGCTGGAAAGGGTGTGGTGCAAAGGGAACTCTCCTGCACTGTTGGTGGAAATGTAAATTGATAAAACCACTATGGAAATCAGTATGGAGATTCCTTAAAAATCTAAAAACAGAACTACCATAGGACCCAGCAATCCCACTACTGGGCATATACCCTGAGAAAACCATAATTCAAAAAGAGTCATGTACCACAATGTTCACTGCAGCTCTATTTACAATAGCCAAGACATGGAAGCAACCTAAATGTTCATCAACAGATGAATGGATAAAGAAGTTGTGGCACATATACACAATGGAATATTACTCAGCCGTAAAAAGAAATGAAATTGAGTTACTTGTAGTGAGGTGGATGGACCTAGAGTCTGTCACACAGAGTGAAGTAAGTCAGAAAGAGAAAAACAAATATCGTATGCTAACACATATATATGGAATCTAAAAAAAAAAATTGGTACTGATGAACCTAGTTGCAGGGCAGGAATAAAGATGTAGACATAGAGAATGGACTTGAGGACACGGGGTGCAAGAGGGAAGCTGGGGTGAAGTGAGAGTAGCATCGACATATATACACTACCGAATGTAAAATAGTTAGCTAGTGGGAAGCAGCAGCATAGCACAGAGAGATCAGCTTGGTGCTTTGCGATGACCTCAAGGGGTGGGATAGGGAGGATGGAGGGATGCTCAAGAGGGAAGGGATATGGGGACATATGTATGCATATGGCTGATTCACTTTGGTGTACAACAGAAACTAACACAGTATTGTGAAGCAATTATACTCCAATAAAGATTTTTTTTTAAGATTTAGAAAAATAGAGACAAATGAAAACAAAAGCATGATGATCCAAAACCTATGGCACACAGCAAAAACAGTTCTAAGAGGGAAGTTTATAGTGATACAAGCTTACCTTAGGAAACAAGAAAAATCCCAAATAAAAACCTAATCTTACACCTAAAGCAACTAGAGAAAGAAGAAAATACAAAACCCAAAGTTAGCAGAAGGAAAGAAATCATAAAGATCAGAAGGGAAATAAATGAAATAGAGACAAATAAAACAACAGAAAAGATCAATGAAACTAAAAGCTGGTTCTTTGAAAAGATAGAATTAATAAACCTTTAGCCACACTCTTCAAGAAAAAAAGGTGGAGGGCTCAAATCAATAAAATTAGAAATGAAAAAGAAGAAGTTACAATGGACACCACAGAAACACAAAGGATCATAAGAGACTACTACAAGCAACTATATGCCAGTAAAATGAACAACCTGGAAGAAATGGACAAATTCTTAGAAAGGTGCAGTCTCCCAAGTCTGAACCAGGAAGAAATAGAAAATATGAACAGACACAATCACAAGTACTAAAATTGAAACTGTGATTTTAAAAAAACCTCTCGTTTTGTTTACGGTTTCCTTTTCTGTGCAAAAGGTTTTAAGTTTAATTAGGTCCCATTTGTTTATTTTCGTTTTTATTTCTATTACTCTAGGACACAGATCCAAAAAGATATTGCTGCAATTTACGTCAAAGAGTGTCCTGCCTATGTTTTCCTCTAGGAGTTTTATAGTATCTGGTCTTACATTTATGATAAAAACTCTGCAGAAAGTGGGCATAAAGGGAACACACCTCAGCATAATAAAGGCCATATATGACAAACCTACAGCTAACATGATACTCAATGGTTAAAGCTGAAAGCTTTAACCTCTTTAATCTCTTTCCTCCAAGATCAGGAACAAGACCAGGATGTCCACTTTCACCACTTTTATTCAACATAGTTTTTGGAAGTCCTAGCCATGGCAATCAGAGAAGAAAAACAAACTTAAAGAGTCTGAATTGGAAAAGAAGAAGTAAAACTGTCACTGTTTGCAGATGACATGATACTATACAGAGAAAATCCTAAAGATGCTACCAGAAAACTACTAGAGCTCATCAATGAATTTGATAAAGTTAAAAAATTAATACACAGAAATCTGTTACATTTCTATACAATAACAATGAAAGATAAGAAAGAGAAATTCAAGAAACAATCCTATTTACCACTGCATCAGAAAGAACAAAATAAACCTACCTAAGGAGGCAAAAGACCTGTACTCTGAAAACTGTAAGATGCTGATGAAAGAAACTGAAGATGACACAAACAGATGGAAAGATAAACCATGCCCTTGGATTGGAAGAATCAATATTGTCAAATATTTGACAAATCAATATTGTCAAAATGACTATACTACCCAAAGCAATCTACAGATTCAATGCAATCCCTATCAAATTACCAATGGCGTTTTTCACAGAACTAGAGCAAAAATTCTCAAAATTTGTATGGAGACACAAAAGACCCCAAATAGCCAAAGCAATCTTGAGAAAGAAAAATGAGCTGAAAGAATCAGGCTCCCTGACTTCAGACTATACTACAAAGCTACAGTAATCAAAACAGTATGGTACTGGCACAAAAACAGAAATATAGATCAATGGAACATGATAGAAAGTCCAGAAATAAATGCATGCACCTATGTTCAATTAATCTATGACAAAGGAGGCAAGATTATAGAGTGGAGAAAAGATAGTCTCTTTTAATAAATGGTGCTGGGAAAACTAGACAGCTACATGTAAAAAAATGAAATTAGGACATTCTCTAATACCATAAACAAAAATAAACTCAAAATGAATTAACGACCTAAATGTAAGACTGAAACCTATAAAACTCTTAGAGGAAAACATAGGCAGAACTCTCTTTGACATAAATCACAACAATTATCTTTTTCAATCCGTCTCTTAGAGTAATGGAAATAAAAACAAAAATAAACAAATGGGATATAATTAAACTCAAAAGCTTTTGCACATCAAAGGAAACCATAAACAAAATGAAAAGACAACCCACAGAATGGAAGAAAATATTTACAAACGATGAGACTGACAAGGGATCAATCTCCAAAATTTACAAACAGCTCATGCAGCTCAATAACAAAAAAACAAACCACCCAATCAAAAAAATGGGCAGAAGACCTAAACAGACATTTCTCCAAAGAAGACAAACAGATGGCCAAGAGGCACATGAAAAGATGCTCAACATCACTAATTATTAGAGAAATGCAAATCAAAACTACCATGAGGTATCACCTCAAATCAGTCACAATGGCCATCATCAAGAAGTCTACAGACAATAAATGCTGGAGAGGGTGTGGAGAAAAGGGAACCCTCTTGCACTGTTGGTGTGAATGTAAATCGCTACAGCCATTATGGAGAACAGTATGGAGGTTCCTTAAAAAACTAAAAATAGAGCTATCATATGATCCAGCAATCCCACTCCTGGGCATATATCCAGAGAAAAACAAATATTCGAAAGGATATATGCATGCCCATGTTCACTGCAGCGCTGTTTACAATAGCCAAAACATGGAAGCAACCTAAATGTCCATCGATGAAGGAATGGATAAAGAAGATGTAGTACATATATACACTGGAATATTACTCAGCCATTAAAAAGAATGAAATAATGCCATTTGTGGCAACATGGATGGACCTGGATATTATAATAGTAAATGAAATGAGAAAGACACATATCATATGATATCCCTTATATGTGAAATCTAAAAATATATATACAAATGAACTTATTTACAAAACAGAAACAGACTCAGAGACTTAGAGAACGAAATTACGGTTACCACAGGGGAAGGGTGTGGAGGGAGGGATAGACTGGGAGTTTGGGACTGACATGTACAGACTGCTATCTTTAAAAATAGATAACCAGCAAGGACCTACTGTATAACACGGGAGTGCTGCTCAATATTCTGTAATAAGGACCTCCCTGGTGGTGCAGTGGTTAAGAATCCAATGTAGGGGACACAGGTTCGTTCCCTGATCCAGGGAGATCCCACAGAGACACTAAGGCTGTGTGCCACAACTACTGAGCCTGTGCTCTAGAGCCCATGAGCCACAACTACAGAGCCCGCATGCCAGAACTACTGAAGCCCACGTGCCTAGAGCCTACGCTCCACAACAAGAGAAGCCACCACAGTGAGAAACCCATGCACCACAACCAAGAGTAGCCCCCACTCGCCGGCAACTAGAGAAAGCCCATGTGCAGCAACAAGGACCCAACACAGCCAAAAATTAATTAATTAAAAAATATTCTGTAATAACCTAAATGGGAAAAGAATTTGAAAAATATATACATGTACATGTATAACTGAATCACTCTGCTGTATATCTGAAACTAACACAACATTGTTAATCAACTATACTCCAATATATAATTTAAAAAATTTAAATGTATGTATGTAAAAAAAAAACAGTCTAGTCTTTTGGAAACATTTCTAAAATAGTCTTTTTATTTATTTTCTTCTTTTTAATAGTCTTTTATTTTTACCCATATATTTACCACTACCAGTGTTCTTCATTCCTTCCTGTGAATCTGGACTTCCATTTGGGATCAACGTTCCTTTGATGTTTATTTTATTTATTTTTATTTATTTATTTTTTTTTTGCGGTACGCGGGCCCCTCACTGCTGTGGCCTCTCCCGCTGCGGAGCACAGGCTCCGGACGTGCAGGCCCAGCGGCCATGGCCCACGGGCCCAGCCGCTCCGCGGC
>NC_041215.1:105327246-105337314 GCF_002837175.3 Physeter macrocephalus
GCACGTGGGATCCTCCCGGACCGGGGCACGAACCCGTGTCCCCTGCATCGGCAGGCGGACTCTCAACCACTGCGCCACCAGGGAAGCCCTGATGTTTATTAAAATGATACAAACCCTCAGCTTTTGTCTTTCACAGTCTTTTAGGAGAATATTTTCATTGGATTTAGAAATCTAGGTTGACCTTATTTTTACCACTTGAAAGACGGCATTCCCTTGACACCTGACCTCCACTTCTTTAAAATTTTTATTTATTTATTTATTTAATTTATTTGGCTGTGTCAGGTCTTAGTTGAGGTATGCAGGACCTTCGTTGTGGCACGTGGGATCTTTTGTTGTGGTACGTGGGCTCTTTGTTGCGGCACACGGGCTCTAGTGCATGTGGGCTCAGTAGTTGTGGCGCACAGACTTAGTTGCCCCGTGGCACGTGGGATCTTGGTCACCCAACCTGGGATCGAACCCGCGACCCCTGCGTTGGAAGGCAGATTTTTAACCACTGGACCACCACAGTAGTCCCTGATCTCCACTGTTTTTGATGGGAAGTATGCTGTTATTCTTACTGTTGTTCACTTGAATGTCATGTGTTTTTTCCCTCTGGCTACCTTTAAGATTTTCTTTTTATTTTTCTTTTTAGCAGTTTGACTATGATGTATTTTGGTGTGATCATCTTTGTACTTATTCTGCTTGAGGTTCACTGAGTTTCTTGAATCTATAGACTGATGTCTTTCATTGACTTTGGAAAATGCTTAGCACAGAAAATTCTAAAATATTAAATACTCTAAATACTTCCTCTTCCTTCCTTCTGGCATGTAATTACACATCTATAAATTGAGTGATATTGCCAACTGGTCTCTTCCATTTTTCAATCTTTTTTCTCTCTGAGCCTCAATTTGAATGATTTCTATTGACTTGTCTTTCAGTTAACAGATTCTTCTGTTCTGTTCAGAATGCTGTGAAACATTTCAAATGAATTTTTCAAGTCAATATTATATTTTTCATATCTAGAATCTCCATTTGGTTCTTTTTAGTTTCCATTCTCTTCAAAATTCCCATTGTGATCATCCATTTTGTCCTCCTTTTCCACTGACACATTTATGATAGTTATAACGTTCCAGTCTGCAGATTCAAACATTTGGGTCACCTGTGGGTTTACCCCTATTGTCTGTTTTTATTTCCCCATGAACAGCAATTTTTTATTATATGATGGGCATTGTGAAGGATATGTAATAGAGGCTCTGGGTTTTTATATCTTCCTCTAAGAACTACTGAGTTCTTTTCTGAAAGGCAATCAACTACTGGAAGATCATCTTGATTCTATGAAAAAGTTTGAGGATAGGTCTGTTTCAGTCTTTGTCCTTAGTCTTAGTAGGTTTAACCCTTACTCTTAGGACATGATCCTTATTCCTAAGACCTGGCCTTTCTAGGATCTCAACTGAATGCTGAGAATGTGAAACAAGGTCTCTCCACTTTAGCTGCATCAGACTCCAATGACTCTGAATTTGTGACTTCTGAAATCTCTATTCAGCTCTCAGCTCTCCAGCACTTGTTCTCTGTAATTTCTCCTACAAACTCCCCTTGCACGTGCACACTTTAGGATCCAGCCAAGAACCTGAGTGGAAAACCTACACAGATTTCTAGGGCTCCTTATCTGCTGCTCCCTCCTCTCTAGTACCCTGCTTTACAAATTCCAGCCACCTTAGCAGCCCAAAACTCAGCTGTTTCCTCTGCTCAGCCTCTGCTTCCTCCACCCAGAAAGACTGTTACTTTCTGCTTGGGTTTCACTTCTCTGTGCCAGATTTGCTGCCAGACAGAAAGCTACTGTAAACGTGGAGCTCACTTCTTGTGCTTCCCTTCTCTTAAGGATTGCAGCCCTCCAAATTCCCATTGTCAAATACCAAAAAATAGTTGCTTCATATATTTTACTAGTTTTAGGGTTGTTTAGAAGAGAAGAGTAAATCTAATATCAGCTGCTCCAGCAAGGCCAGAACAGAAATCCTCTACTATTCATTCTTTGATATGAGTTTTGTTTTAACATCACTTACCCAACAGCTTTCCAGAACAATTAAACTAGGCTAAATCTACTTGCTATTCCTTTTTATTTTTTGGTTTGTATGTTTTTATTTTTAACCTAGATCTACTTTGTAAGCTTTAGCAAATTAAAGTCCTAGAGTATATACAGTATAATTTTATTTTATCCTAGTTAGGTAGTACATAGTTTAAAAGTCAAACAGTTTTACAATGGCTAAATCAAAGAAATGTCTTTTCTCCCACTTGTATTAACCACTTTCCCCCTATATTTTATGGTGTTTCAACATCTTAAAAAGCTTGCTGGCCAGGGAGAGAATAGTTTCCCTCCCGGGCTAGCCAGATCCTAGAGATAGCAAAGGGCTTGGCTTGATAGTAGCACATCTTTCATAGGCTAACTAACGAATCTCAAGTCTATAGCTCTAACCACCTCCTTATCTCTCACATGGAACCAATATTTCCCCTGCCCTAAATCATCCCAGGGCCAGGCACCAGGCAACTAGAGACTATACTACAGCCCAAAGCCTGCTGGAATTATTCAGATTAGTCAATTCTAAACTGTTGAATTCCACCCTGCATTACCTTTCTCAAGAAAACCCCAATAAAGGCTTTGGCTTGGGCTCTCCCCTTGCTTCTGTCTTCTGCCTCCTGACCACCCTGAAACTTCCCCTGGGGACTTGTGTGGTGTGGTGTGGTGTGTCCCTTTTTCTCAGGAAATATAAATAATAAATTCTTCTTTCAATGGCATTACCCTCTCTATGTCGTCATTCAGTCATACCTCCATAAATTCGATCCCAGGTATACTTTAGTACACTACCCAACCCACTACCTAATTTTCACTCTTCAGAAGCCACCTTTCAACCTTTTTAAGGGATTTCTCTGGTTTTTGGCATAAAATCATGTTACTAATTACTTTTTTTTTCTTTTTAGTTTTTAGATACTATCTTTTTTTTTTTTTGCGGTACGCGGGCCTCTCACTGTTGTGGCCTCTCCCAATGAGGAGCACAGGCTCCAGACGCGCAGGCCCAGCGGCCATGGCTCACTGGCCCAGCCACTCTGTGGCATGTGGGATCTTCCCAGACCGGGGCACGAACCCATATCCCCTGCATCCGCAGGCGGACTCTCAACCACTGCACCACCAGGGAAGCCCCCCTATCTATTTTTTTAACTGAAGTATAGTTGATGCATAATATTATATGAAGTACAGGTGTACAATATAGTGATTCACAGTTTTTAAAGGTTATACTCCATTTATAGTTATTATAAAATATTTGCTATATTCCCCATGTTGTACAATATATCCCTGTAGCTTGTTTTATACTTAATAGTTTGTACCTCTTAATTCCCCATCCCTATTTTGCCCCTCCCCCTTCCCTCTCCCCACTGGTAACCACTAGTTGGTTCTCTGTATCTTATGAGTCTTCTTCTTTTTTGTTATATTCACTAGTTTGTTGTATTTTTTAGATCTCACATATAAGTGATATCATACAGTATTTGTCTTTCCTGACTTATTTCACTTAGCATAATGCCCTCCAAGTCCATCCGTGTTGCTGCAAATGGTAAATTTTCATTCTTTTTTATGGCTGAGTAGTATTCCATTGTGTGTATGTACATGTATATATGTATGTATGTATATATATCTTCTTTATCCATTCATCTGTTGATGGACATTTAGGTTGCTTCCATATCTTGGCTACTGTAAATAATGCTACTATGAACATTGAAGTCATGTATATATCATCTACTGACTGCTTATTGTGGAAGAAAAATATTCACTCTCAACATCCTCCTCCCACAATTTTCACGTTTCTTTTCCCCTCAGTCCTCCAGTATATTATATATCATTTTTTTGTTAGAATAATACTTAGTGTTTATATTATTATGTATATGTAACTATTCTTCAGCATTTAATAATATACTTACAATGATCGTATTTCTTGCCCTGTATCACTTTTTAATTTCCCTGGAGTTAATATGTGTCTTGCTTTTTTAATGTTTCTTTGTTTGCTTGTACAATTTTCTATATAAATATTACTAGGTCATTCCCAAACTTTCCATTAGAGTTCCACTAAAACTCTCCTCTTATTATACTCAAACTAATAGCTCCTATTAAAATAAATATAGGAAAAATATTTTGATTATGCTAAAAATCACCCTATTAATTTATATTGTCTTCCAGTATTAATTTCAAGTTTTATTTAAATGGACATATAGCCACAAAATTATTGAAAACTTGGCAATGACGTCTAGGAAAATTACTAGCAAAGTAAAAGAAATAATATGGATTGCCTCTAGCAAAACAATGCTTTTTTTAAAAACTATGTTTAAAGAACTGTCTTCAATACTCAACAGTTAAGCAAAATGAAGTTTGAAAAAATATATATATATATGTATATATGGTATAGAGGAAATGTTTTAGGATTTCACTAAAATTCAACTAATGTAATAAAACTATCAGGAAACAACTGGACTAATCAAGGAATCCTACAGCTAAATGAAATAGTGTCACTCATTTTAAAGACAACTCTGAGATACATTTAAGATTCTAAGAAGCTTAACTGTAAACAGAAGCAAACTCAGCATAGCAAGCTCTGGTGTGAGAAGTGGTTTAATGAAGCCAGTCTGAAGCCAGACTGACTGCATTCTCAGCTCCACCAATTACTAGTTCTATGACCTTAAGAAAGTTCTTTAAACCTTACAGTATCTGTTTCCTCATCTGCAAAATAAAGATGATAATAAGAGTATATATATATTTTGAAGGGTTATAAGGACTAAATAAGCTAATCCATGCGAAAGTAATTAGAGAGAGTCTATATAAGAAGAAAGGAGAGAGGGAAAGAAGATGAAAAAAATAAGGTGTGCTATGCACTGAACGTTTGTGTCCCATCAAAATTCATATGTTGAAGCCTAAATCTTCAATGTGATGGTATTTGTAGGTGGTGTGTTTGGGAGGTCACTAGGTCTTGAGAATGGAGCCCTCATGAATCTGATTACTGTCCTTATAAGGAACTTCTCACCTTCCAGAAAGGTGAGAAATAAAGGTTTGTTGTTTAAGCCACCCAGTCTATGGTAATTTGTTATAGTAGCCCACGCTGACTAAGGCAGGTGTAAGAGGGCAAATGGGAGGGGAAGACTAAGACAGAGAAAAATGCATCCATGTGTGATAAACACTCAGAATCACCGACAGCAAGATCTCAGAGAAGAACACCATGATTATATATTCTACAGTAAACGGTAAAAACATCAATATAACCTATAATACAGAAATAAAATACTGTAAAGTATCAAATAAAAGAACATTGCTTTTGTTTCTTTCCTGTCCCCTGGAAAAAAAAAGACATTATTAGTGTAGAACGTTTGAAACTATAAAAATGCATTCTTTTATTTAGAAGAGAAATTTAACATTACCTGTACAGAAAAATATTTCACTTCATCAAATGTAATTACAGTGTCCTCTTCATTGTTTGGAGGTAGCAAGCTACACTTTTTTGTACATTTCACCACGTTGTTAATAGAGACGCGAATGAACAAATTACTGTAATGTTGTAAACCGACTGAAAATACATATTTAGGAAGCAAATTTTGTTGTAATTGAACAGTAACACATTGTAAAATTAATCCATTAAACAATTCAGGCCAAAACCTAAGAATCAATCAAATAAAGAAAGAAATTATAGAGCATATTAAACAATAAGGAAAGTCTTTTAAAATAGTATTTTTGCCCATCAGTGGTAGGTACAATATAAGTAGGAAAAGAAGGTTGATTCTTCCTTAGATTACTTCTCATATTTTTATCCTCACATTTCCATTATAATTATTTTGCAATTTTTCCTATATATTATTTCTAAGGTGACTAAACATTTCCAATACATACTTGAAAATTTTTTTCTAAGCATAATTACACAGAAATTTAAAACTTCAAAAAATATGTCACTTCAGAGTAATTTAATCTTAATTTTAGGACAACAAAGTTTAAAGCAGCATTCTACTTTGTAATCCACTTCACTATATACTTCACTTATACTATATTGGTCTGTATTTTTATCTTTCATAGCACTCCATGAATTAAAACGATTTTGTTTTATGATTTAATTATCTTCAAAACTCTCTCTATTTAGAATTCTCTTCAATAGTTCACTTTATATACAAAAGAAACATCAAGTCTTCATAATGAGACTGGTTTCATGCCATGACAGATCTAATAATAAGCATTCAGCTTATTTAAAGGCACCGAGAAAAATAAACCCTTTAAACAATGTTTGAGAAGCACAGTTATTAATTAGAAATAAATTAGTATTATCATCCAAGAAGATATGTATATTTTCTTTAACTTACATGATGATCGAGGTGGATTACAGATAGCTAAAAATCTTCTGTCACTCTCCACATCAAAAAGTGGAGTTTATTTTCCTCTGCTCTTGAATCTGGCCTGGTCCTGTGACTACTTTAACATGCAACTGACGTGCCCAGGGCTGAGACTAGGATAGGGTGGCACTACCCAGGGTACAAAATTTAAGTGGACACCCAAAACTTCAGTAATCAATATTTCAATGTAATATTTTAAAATCAAAATTAATGAGGAAAAAAATGTTTAATGATGAAAGACAAGACCCTAGGACTACATGGAAAGAAAGGTCTAACCCTTTCAGCATCTCAGCTAAGTCCAGTCTTTCAGGCATTCTCACTAAGGCACCAGACATGTAAATGAGCCGTTTTAGGTATCCCAGCCCTTTTGAACTTCAGTCCCAGCTGGGATAATGTGAAGCAGAAGAACCACCTAGTGAACGTACAGATAGTGATTGGTAATAAAATGGTTAATGTTTTAAGCCACTGAGTCTTAGAGTGTTTTGTAAGGCAGCAATATATAACAGAAACAGTGATATATGATCACAGTATGGTTCTTAAATCAAAAGAAAGGATACTCTTAGGCGTAAAATGTTTGCAGTTCTTTACATGAATGGCTAGGCAGCCAACCTATAACAATCAAAATAAAAACACAGCGAATTAATTTTTAAAAGTTAACTTTTCTTCCATTTTACTCTCACCAAACTACATTGTTTTTAAAGTTTCACTTTGTTAGTTTTTCTCATTAGAAATATTTTTTCTTATTAGAAATACCTAGTTACAGAAAACACCAGAAAGCAGAAAAATAGGCAAGATTTGTTCAAAGTAAACTTAAAACAAACAAGAATACATAGAAAAAAATGGTTCATTTATTAACTTCAATCCAACTGTCACTCTTTGAATCATTTTGATTTTACATTAGGTGAGAACTGATACAACATAGCATCTTGCATATAATAAGAAATATGCCTTGCTTCAGATAAGCTTTTTTATCCAGTATCCTAAAACAATTTTATTCATTCAACAATCATTCACTGACTATAATATGACAAGGGCTGTGAAATATTCATTCTCTCTTGTACGAAGTGTTTCCAAATGTTAAGAAAAATTGTATCTTGGGTTTAACCATAAAATCAAGTACAAAATTAATACAGGAATACTTGAATACTAATATGCAGTATTAGCCAAATGTAAGCCATTTGATCTTAATTCAGCCATGTTTGGTCTTAAAAACCAAGTAAAAACAAGAGCAATATTATATTAAATATCTGTGAAACAAAATAAATGGCCCAATAGTAGTTTTAAATATAGCGTAAGTAATTTTAAGGATTTGGTTTTAGAACAATGCAGAAAAAGAAGTTAGCACTCAATATTTAATTAAAAGACTACTGTATCTGAATGATGAAATTCTAAAGAAGAAAATATTGTGGTCTACTTCTCAGAGAGACATAAGTATAAAATGTTATGTTAGGGCTTCCCTGGTGGCGCAGTGGTTGAGAGTCCGCCTGCCGATGCAGGGGACACGGGTTCGTGCCCTGGTCCGGGAAGATCCCACATGCCGCGGAGCAGCTAGGCCCGTGAGCCATGGCCTCTGAGCCTGCACGTCCAGAGCCTGTGCTCCGCAACGGGAGAGGCCACAACAGTGAGAGGCCCGCGTACCGCAAAAAAAAAAAAAAAAAAAATGTTATGTTAAAAGAAAGGTTCTAATCTAGGTGAGACTTAAAATGGTACTGCCATAGGAAAGTCCATGAATCACTGTTTACTTCTTAAAATTGGGTGCACACAAGGAGGGTAAAACAGGGAAATACAACTATAATTTTGTTTTGCATAATTCTATATATAAAAATTCTGTCATAAATCACTGACTGCCTGCCAAGTATCTCAACATGAAGCCATCAGCAACTATCCTAATTTTCCTTATATTTCAATAGCTTTTTATACTTTGACATAAGAGATCCATATAATATAAAAAAGAGAATAAATTTCTATTCAAGTATAGAAAAAGATTTAACATTCAAAACCATAATGATGGGACTTTTCTGGTGGCGCAGTGGTTAAGAATTCACCTGCCGATGCAGGGGACATGGGTTTGATCCCTGGTCTGGGAAGATCCCACATGCCACGGAGCAACTAAGCCCGCATGCCACAACTACTGAGCCTGCACTCTAGAGCCCGCAAGCCACAACTACTGAGCCTGTGCACTGCAACTACTGAAGCTCTCACGCTCTAGGGCCTGCATGCCACAACTACTGAGTCTGCATGCTGCAACTACTGAAGCCTGTGAGCCTAGAGCCTGTGCTCCGCAACAAGAAAAACTACCACAATAAGAAGCCCGCACTCCGCAACGAAGAGTAGCCCCTGCTCGCTGCAACTAGAGAAAGCCCACGCACAGCTATGAAGACCCAACGCAGCCAAAAACAAACAAACAAACAAAAAAATCAAAACAAAAACCATAATGATGACCATTCATAGGTTGCAGATAACAAACGTTGCCACAGATTGTGAGACCCATCTGTGGCCCAAAGCAATAACCCTGTCATCACCTTGACCCCCGAAACACTCTCAAATATGCACTTAAAACAGGAAAGCAACCACAGCTGTTCACAAAAGTACTTTATGTGCTCAATTTTAAGACATCTTTTTCACTTTTTTCTGAAAATGGGATATGATTATTAGAAATAGGAGTAGTGGGTTGTAATGTAGTTATCATGGCCTACACATGCACCAACTTTGCCAAATCACAGAAAATTCAAAGAGAAGGTGACGTGGTGGAATCACACCAGCTATGAAGACCCAACGCAGCCAAAAACAAACAAACAAACAAAAAAATCAAAACAAAAACCATAATGATGACCATTCATAGGTTGCAGATAACAAACGTTGCCACAGATTGTGAGACCCATCTGTGGCCCAAAGCAATAACCCTGTCATCACCTTGACCCCCGAAACACTCTCAAATATGCACTTAAAACAGGAAAGCAACCACAGCTGTTCACAAAAGTACTTTATGTGCTCAATTTTAAGACATCTTTTTCACTTTTTTCTGAAAATGGGATATGATTATTAGAAATAGGAGTAGTGGGTTGTAATGTAGTTATCATGGCCTACACATGCACCAACTTTGCCAAATCACAGAAAATTCAAAGAGAAGGTGACGTGGTGGAATCACACACTGGGAGGAGCCATCAGTCACATGCCAAACACCTCTCTGTCAAAACTTCCAGCTAACTCTTAAGAGAAGCTTTTTGATGTCTAGCAATATGCAATTCAAATAAGGAAAATATGAACTATAAGGTTAGGAACTGTGGGAGAAATAAAAAGATTCTTCAAAATGTGAGTTCTAAAGAGATGCAGTAGTCATATTCAAGAGTATGGATTACAGAAATTAGTATGTCAACATAGTGACATGCATAATACTTTATGGCCAAAAGTGATTTCAAAGAATCTTTTCTAAGTTTAGCATCAGACAGTGAAGGCTTATACTTCAACTTTGATTATGATAGAGGGAAGAAAGTGTTATATAATTTTACGAGTAAGGTACACCATGGTCATTCTGTAAAAACAAAAATGTAGGGGCTTCCCTGGTGGTGCAGTGGTTGAGAGTCCGCCTGCCGATGCAGGGGACACGGGTTCGTACTCCGGTCCAGAAAGATCCCACATGCCGCGGAGCGGCTGGGCCCGTGAGCCATGGCCGCTGAGCCT
>NC_041215.1:105337586-105347821 GCF_002837175.3 Physeter macrocephalus
GCGTACCGCAAAAAAAAAAAAAAAAAAAAAAAAAAAGTATACATGAATTATTCTTATTTTCCCCCTAAAAAGGTGGTGTTAAATTCATCATATATTTTTTAATCAAGAAAATGTATTAGTACACAATAGGAACTAGAGAAGAGACACAAGAGAAACTCTCATTTCACAGCCACTAATTCTTCTAATAGTGTTTAGAAAATAAAGGTAACTGTGAAAGAATACCACAATATTTGATAGTTCTAAACATACATAGATCTTCACGGCCTATACTCTCTCTATAGCACCCAAAGGAGAAAACAGACTTTTCTGGCTCTCAGCCTAGATATTAGGTCCCATCTGTGTGTGTGTATGTGTATGACTGATGAGTATGTTTGTTTTTGTTTCTATGGTTTACTATTTTTTGGATGAGGGAGAGATGTGGGATCCATTATCACTCAAAGGTCCTTAAATTTGACAAAAATATAATTATCTGAAGAGTTTAACAAAAATACTGGTTCCTAGGCCCTATTCTCAGTTTCTAAGTTAGCGGATCTTAAGTGGGGCCCAAGAATCAATGTTTTAAAAAAGTATCCCAGGTAATTCTGATGTAACTAGCGTTTGGGAATCCCTAGCAGAGAAATTTTTTCTGTGAATCAGGATGTTTTCCATAATTTCAGTGATTCTTAGAATGCTTTTCTGACTCATAAAAATGAAAAATTCATGAATATGTTTATCAGAGAGGACCATTTTCTACACATGCTTTTTGACATTAAACAGTTTTCACATGAAATAAAAAATAATTTGTACAGGTTTACTGAGGTTTAGTCATACATACCACATCCCCAAATGGCACCAAAGTTGGTGCCTCAGGTGTTACTTCTAGTTCTTTACTTTCAGACCCTTTAAGAGTTTTTCTCAGCATCTACAATGTAAATAAATTAATTTAAGACTTTATAAGGCAGAGAAAAATATAATTAGAAAAGATATTATATGTCAACAAAAATTTTATGAGCATCTAGTATCAGGTATTATATATTTTATAACTTATATTCTATGACTTGAAAACTCATCTCTACCCTCACTAAGTTTATCATTAAGTTAGCAGAGAAACAAAATGTGTACAATTAAATAGAAAATAATTAAGGGAATTATGAGAGAGGAGAGAAGTATATAATAGCATAAACAATGAGTTCTCCTTGTTAACTAAAAATGATGGTCTTAATCTAATGTGGACTAGGTCCTGTATCCCACAAATGGCAGTAATCCTGCTTGCAAATTATTCCAATATTCCTTCAGTTATCAGCCACTGAAGGAACTGGAATTTAATCCTTTGGAATAGTAGGTACAGTGGAAAGGAGTAATGAACAGATGGCTTTTGGTTTTTGGTTGTGTGATTTCATCCAGAGTAACCCTACTAACTAATATTTCTGGGCTAATAATTACCTTTGTTCTTAAGGGCTCTGGTCACAACACATAATGGTTAGCGTTTAAAAATTACAAGACATTTTAATATAGATTTGTATAGTAAAGTAAAGAGAAAGGGATGGGAGGGGAAAGGAGAGGAAGGGTGAGGGGAATAGTGAACAAACCGTCTATTAAAAATCTAACCTGAGGGGGCTTCCCTGGTGGCTCAGTGGTTGCGCGTCCGCCTGCCGATGCAGGGGAACCGGGTTCACGCCCCGGTCTGGGAGGATCCCACATGCCGCGGAGCGGCTGGGCCCGTGAGCCATGGCCGCTGAGCCTGCGCGTCCGGAGCCTGTGCTCCGCGGCGGGCGAGGCCGCAACAGAGGGAGGCCCGCATACCACAAAAAAAAAAAAAAAAAAAAAAAATCTAACCTGAAAAGGAGAATTGTATTTATTCCCAACCTTCGCTGAACTTGAATCAACATGGCCTTATTTATAAACAATAATTTCCCAGGAATCTTTGTCGTTATGTGTCTTTCGAGAATCACTTGTTTAATTTTTATAGTATGTAATGAATCCTTATTATATTGAAAATTTTGTTTTAAAGTACAAAACAAATACTTTCAGTGTACTGAAAATATTTGTTTTATACATCTTGGATCATTTTGTTATTGCTGCACCTGACTGGCTTAATGTGGTTTTTTTTTATATATATGATTAAATCATAGGTTAAGCTAACTGAATGACAATTACTGTACAAAAATTGTTGTATTTTTTGTATTGTTGCAAATACAAAACGATTGTTGCAAAAATATCAATCTGTGGACAGTGTATGTGTATTTAATAGGGAACCTCATATTTTCTAATGTTTCAATGATCTTATTATGGAAGTCTACTTTCAATATGCATTTTAATAAATACAAAATAATTGGGGAAAAATCCTTTAGAATACTAATACTCAATTTATCCTTAACAACCTGGTATTTTATACTTAACAATCCCTCATTTTCTTACCTTTTTACTTTTCCTTCCTCATACAAGCAGAGCTCTCTTCAATGGCAGCAGCATGAACAAAACAACTCTGCCAAAATTCTATTAGAACCTTGAACAAAACTTCTAAAGGCTAGTCTCATAAAGCCTCTGATACCATCTAGAATTTCTCCTGAACCTGCAGAGAATTTTAATTTCAGTTAATTCCACTATGCCTTTCCTCTCTGCTGCTTTTGGCCCCCAAAAGCAGAAGTTCCTCGTGGCACTTCTATTTTAAAGTCGGAACATTCACTCACATTGCTCTGCACTTCCTCCCCAATGGCCTTTCTGGCCCACTCTCCCCCATTCCAAAGTTTCTTTGAAAACCTACTAGCCTACATGATTACCTTTTCCTAGGATGCTCCCACTCCTAGCACTAATGGCAAGCTCACTATCCTTAGAGCAATTAACATTCACTAATGTGCTGGCAGGACTATATGCCTGGCACTTTGCTGATTCCAGCTTGAGACGTTCCTGCCCTTCAGAAGTTCAGGCTGGTGTTGAAGACAAGTAACAAAACAATGACAGTTTCACTATAAGAAAAACAAATGCTGAGAAGACAGAGTTTTATCTTTACTCATTCTCTTCACAGATCTTATACGTGGAAAAAGAATGATTTATTCGATTGGTCAGACACTGCCATTCATTGTACAAGCTACAGGTGCATGGAATTCTTAAGTCTAAAAGAGATGTTTTAAATCATCTTTTTCCCTGCCCAAGCTCAGGAGCAATGACTCCTTTTCACACTCTGTGGTTCTCTGACCCCATGAAACAAGACCATTCACAGCAGGGACCAAGGATTATTCTCTAGAGTAGCAGGAGAAAATATTAGAATTTTCAACTTCTTTAACAAATAAGAAAGTAAGCACATAGAGACGACTATAAGCAGTAGACAAATATTCTGAGTAAAAGTGTGAGTTTCACACTCAGAGGGGTTCATATCAGTGCCCTCATGCTTTCAGGGTGGGTTAACCAATTACATTACCTTGAATAGTAGAATATTTAGTCTGCTTTGCAAATAGATGAGAACTGATCGCAAGAAATTTCATGGCAAAGCATTTTTAAAAGTTGGCAGGGTTTCCCTGGTGGCGCAGTGGTTGAGAGTCAGCGTGCCAATGCAGGGGACACGGGTTCATGCCCCGGTCTGGGAGGATCCCACATGCCGCGGAGCGGCTGGGCCCGTGAGCCATGGCCACTGAGCTTGTGTGTCCAGAGCCTGTGCTCCGTAACGGGAGAGGCCACAACAGTGAGAGGCCCACATAGCACAAAAAAAAAAAAAAAAAAAAAAGTTGGCAAACATAAAGATGCATCATGCAGTTTGGTTTTACAAAAAAGATAAATGTTACAATTTGCTAAACTTTTCTGTGATGACTGTTAGTAGTATATAAACTAGCAAATATTTTAAAATATATACTTCTCTGTCCTTTCAGAGTAAGGCTGTGACATTTTAATGAGTGTGAAAATAACTACCTTTTTGAAATAAACTCAAGTTAAGATAAGAACATCTTAAAAACTATTGGAAATATCTCCTTCTAATGTAATTTTATATGTGTGCAAATGTGCTATGAGTACCCTAGAAGCTCACAGTATCACACTTTAAAAACTTAGAAACACTTTTCTTATTTGTTTAAAAATCTCACAAATGAAGAGTTTCAGCAGGTTAACAGACCATTTTTCCTTTTAAATATATAAAAAATGCAATGCCTTCCAAAGAGTTTACCGGAACTAATTAATCAGAGAAGTAACATTTTACTCAAAAACTGTGAGCTAAAAACTTTGAATAACATAATAGAAATGAAAAATAAGTACTGTGACTTACTAGGCTCAACCAAGATGCATCTCTTCCATTTGGAATTTCAAATCTTTAAAGGTACCTTTTTCAAATATAACAGCATTAAAAACCAAATACTGAAATAAATTTGCCTTAGAACCAGACCTTCAAATCACTACATCACAAAGTAATAAATCATGCTTTTCTAAATAAAATAAAATTTAAAAATTAAAAAAAACATGCTTTTCAAAAACAGTGATGCTTATTGAGTTTTGTACCACTAATAAACAAAATATAATTAAAATCGTTTTTAGAAGTATTGCTTATTTATCATTTTTAATTTTTGTATATTATAGAATTTATTAAATTGAAGTACATTTATGTAATATATAAATAAATATATAAAACACTGGTGATAAATGTTCATATGTTTTTTATTGATAAGATTGTGCAATCAAAGAAATTTGGAGAATACTGCTAAAAAGTCACATCTAGATGCCGATACCTCGCTTTTCTAAATCTGTCTTTCTGGAGGCTTTAAGCTGCCAGTTCCTATGTGTATGCACACCTCAGCACAGTCTGCTCAGAATGAAGGAGGTTCACTTTCTCCATTTGATAGCTCCACTGCCTTCAATATGAGATGGAGGTAAGAATTCCATAATAGTTTTCAGTTTTGACTCATCACCAGAAAGCCTTGGATAAAGCTGATATACTTAGTTCCCTATTTGGCTGTCCACTTTTCTGAAAATACTAATGATCACAACTCTGGAACAAAAGAGGAACAAAGGTTAATATTCCAGTACCAAGCCCCAGTCAGGATGCCTACAAACTATCTCTTAAACACAGGGCAAATAAGGGGAGTGAGGAGAAAGAGTGTTAGGGAAGGAGATGATGATACTTCAAGTGGTTCTGAAGAAGTAAAAAATTAAGAACTAGGGGGAGAGGAGCCTAGACAAAATAAATAAGTGTAAATACATAAAGAAGCAAGGCACAGTTTATATTATGCCATATTTATATACTACACATAAGTATATTATACTTAAGTATACATGCCTATATGTAAATAAGTATACATACTTACATATAAATATTAAATATTATATTATTTTATATCTATATTATATAATATATAAGTTTATATTATATATAAGTATACTATATAAATATATATAATTCATTTCCTCAAACTGAGCTATAGTTTCATGCAATCAAAATCAAAGTCCCAACAAGTTTTCCTATGGAAACTGATGAGCTTTTCCAAGACAATCTCAAAGAAGAAAAACAGGATGACATACTTAAAAATTAAAGAAATAAAGATATTATTTCTTAATCTCTAATGGCATTAGCACAAGGATAGACAAATGCACCAAAGAAACTGATTAGAGAGTCTGGAAACAGATCCACACATTTACAGACACTTCACTTGTGACAAGGATGGAACCACAGAATAGTGGGTTAAAAACACTCTCAACTGGGTTAAATAGAAATCTCCACACAAAAGAAAGAAGGAAGGAAGAAAGGAAGGAAGGAAGGAAAGAAAGAAAGAAAGAAAGAAAGAAGGAGGAAGAGAGGGAGAGAAGAAAAAAAGAAAAGAACAAAAGGAAAAAAGAGAGGAAAAAAGATCTGACTTGTACCTCACAGTACACACACACAAAATCAGTCACAGGTGAATTTGTAGATCTCAATGTGAAAGGAAAAACAATGAGAAGATAATATAGGAGAATATTTCCATGACATTGGAGTAGAAGATTTCTAAAACAGAAAACAAAGAAAGTTTAATACATTAAACTACATTAAATTTAATAGCTTCTACTTATCAAAAAGACACCATTAAGAAAGTGAAAACATAGGCCACTGACTGATTTTTGCAACATGTTTAGTGTAATTGACAAAGGGCCTATAACTAGAAAGTATACACAAATTTATACAAACTAATAAGAAAAAGGCAGACAATACAACAGAATAATGGGGAACATACTTGAAAAGGCACTTCACAGAAGAGTTATAAGATTACTAATAATCATTTGGAAGGGAACACACCCTCCTTAGTCATCAGGGAAATGAAAGCTAATACCACAAAGAGATACCACTACACATCCCTTAGATGGCTAACCATAAAGAGACTGACACTGTCAAGTGGAAGGATTTGGAGTATCTAGAACTCTAATACACTGCCAGTGGGAATATAAATTGTTATATTCTCTTTGAAAAACTCTTTGGTATTTTGTACTGAAGTTGAAGGTATACATACTAATGACCCAGAAATTCCATTCCTAGATATATTCCCAACAGAATGTAGGCATATGAATAACATGTGCAAGAATGTTTAAAACTATTATTCACCATAGCCAGAAAATAGAAACAACCCAAATATCCATTAACAATAGAATGGCTCAGCTCCCAGCTCCCCTCGCCTGCCCCGGCGGGTGAGCAGACAAGCCTCTCAGGCTGGTTGGCCTATGGTCTACAATCCAAGAAGGGATTTGAGGTCCTGAGGACCAGCTACACCTCAGGGTAGTGTTTTTCCTTATGGGAAAGTTTTAAAAACAGAGGGAGAAGATCTTCAACTGAGACAGAACTCAAAAGATACCTACATTCTAGATTAAGAGTCATTTGCCTTTGGCGCCTCAGGCTGGTGCAATGTCACACTGGCCTCTGCCGCCACAGGCTCGCCCCGCATCCGCACCCCTCCCTCGCCCCGGTATGAGTGAGCCAGAGCCTCCGAATCAGCGGCTCCTTTAACCCCGTCCTGTCTGAGCGAAGAACAGATGCCCTCAGGCGACCTACATGCAGAGGTGGGGCCAAATCCAAAGCTGAACCCCCGGGAGCTGTACAAACAAAGAAGAGAGGGGGAGGTCTCTCCCAGCAGCCTCAGGAGCAGTGGATTAAATCTCCACAATCAACTTGATGTACCCTGCATCTGTGGAATACCTGAAGAGACAACGAATCATCCCAAATTGAGGAGGTGGACTTTGGGAACATCGATATATATACATTTTTTCCCTTTTTCTCTTTTTGTGAGTGTGTATGTGTATGCTTCTGAGTGTGATTTTGTCTGTATAGTTTTGCTTTTACCATTTGTCCTAGGGTTCTGTCTGTCCTTTTTTATTTTTTTCAGTTACTTAAAAAAAATTTTTCTTAATAATTATTTTTTATTTTAATAACTTTATTTTACTTTATTTTATTTTATATTCTTTCTTTCTTCCTTCCTTCCTCCCTTCCTCCCTCCCTCCCTCCCCCCCTCTCTCTCTCTTTCTTCCTTTCTTTCTTTTCTCCCTTTTATTCTGAGCCATGTGGATGACAGGCTCTTGCTGTTCCAGCCAGGCATCAGGGCTGTGCCTCTGAGGTGGGAAAGGCAAGTTCAGGACACTGGTCCACAAGAGACATCCCAGCTCCACATAATATCAAACAGTGAAAATCTCCCAGAGAACTCCATCTCAACGCCAAGACACAGCTCCACTCAACGACCAGCAAGCTACAGTGCTGGACACCCTATGCCAAACAACTAGCAAGACAGGAACACAATGCCACCCATTAGCAGACAGGCTGCCTAAAATCATAATAAGACCACAGACACCCCAAAACACACCACCAGACGTGGACCTGCCCACCAGAAAGACAAGATCCAGCCTCATCCACCTGAACACAGACACTAGTCCCCTCCACCAGGAAGCCTACACAACCCACTAAACCAACCTTAGCTACTGGGGACAGACACCAAAAACAACGAGAACTACGAACCTGCAGCCTGGGAAAAGAAGACCCCAAACACAGTAAGTTAAGCAAAATGAGAAGACAGAGAAACACACAGCAGATGAAAGAGCAAGGTAAAAACTCACCAGACCTAAAAAATGAAGAGTATATAGGCAGTCTACCTGAAAAAGAATTCAGAATAATGATAGCAAAGATGATCCAAAATCTTGGAAAGAGAATAGAGAAAATACAAGAAACGTTTAACAAGGACATAGAAGAATTAAAGAGCAAACAAACAGTGATAAATGAAATTAAAGTCACAATAAATGAAATTAAAGTCCACCTGCCGATGCAGGGGACATGGGTTCGTGCCCCAGTCTGGGAAGATGGTCTACAATCCAAGAAGGGATTTGAGGTCCTGAGGACCAGCTACACCTCAGGGTAGTGTTTTTCCTTATGGGAAAGTTTTAAAAACAGAGGGAGAAGATCTTCAACTGAGACAGAACTCAAAAGATACCTACATTCTAGATTAAGAGTCATTTGCCTTTGGCGCCTCAGGCTGGTGCAATGTCACACTGGCCTCTGCCGCCACAGGCTCGCCCCGCATCCGCACCCCTCCCTCGCCCCGGTATGAGTGAGCCAGAGCCTCCGAATCAGCGGCTCCTTTAACCCCGTCCTGTCTGAGCGAAGAACAGATGCCCTCAGGCGACCTACATGCAGAGGTGGGGCCAAATCCAAAGCTGAACCCCCGGGAGCTGTACAAACAAAGAAGAGAGGGGGAGGTCTCTCCCAGCAGCCTCAGGAGCAGTGGATTAAATCTCCACAATCAACTTGATGTACCCTGCATCTGTGGAAGACCTGGAGAGACAACGAACTCCACAATCAACTTGATGTACCCTGCATCTGTGGAATACCTGAAGAGACAACGAATCATCCCAAATTGAGGAGGTGGACTTTGGGAGCATCGATATATATACATTTTTTCCCTTTTTCTCTTTTTGTGAGTGTGTATGTGTATGCTTCTGAGTGTGATTTTGTCTGTATAGTTTTGCTTTTACCATTTGTCCTAGGGTTCTGTCTGTCCTTTTTTATTTTTTTCAGTTACTTAAAAAAAATTTTTCTTAATAATTATTTTTTATTTTAATAACTTTATTTTACTTTACTTTATTTTATTTTATATTCTTTCTTTCTTCCTTCCTTCCTCCCTTCCTTCCTCCCTCCCTCCCTCCCCCTCTCTCTCTCTCTTTCTTCCTTTCTTTCTTTTCTCCCTTTTATTCTGAGCCATGTGGATGACAGGCTCTTGCTGTTCCAGCCAGGCATCAGGGCTGTGCCTCTGAGGTGGGAAAGGCAAGTTCAGGACACTGGTCCACAAGAGACATCCCAGCTCCACATAATATCAAACAGTGAAAATCTCCCAGAGAACTCCATCTCAACGCCAAGACACAGCTCCACTCAACGACCAGCAAGCTACAGTGCTGGACACCCTATGCCAAACAACTAGCAAGACAGGAACACAATGCCACCCATTAGCAGACAGGCTGCCTAAAATCGTAATAAGACCACAGACACCCCAAAACACACCACCAGACGTGGACCTGCCCACCAGAAAGACAAGATCCAGCCTCATCCACCTGAACACAGACACTAGTCCCCTCCACCAGGAAGCCTACACAACCCACTAAACCAACCTTAGCTACTGGGGACAGACACCAAAAACAACGAGAACTACGAACCTGCAGCCTGGGAAAAGAAGACCCCAAACACAGTAAGTTAAGCAAAATGAGAAGACAGAGAAACACACAGCAGATGAAAGAGCAAGGTAAAAACTCACCAGACCTAAAAAATGAAGAGTATATAGGCAGTCTACCTGAAAAAGAATTCAGAATAATGATAGCAAAGATGATCCAAAATCTTGGAAAGAGAATAGAGAAAATACAAGAAACGTTTAACAAGGACATAGAAGAATTAAAGAGCAAACAAACAGTGATAAATGAAATTAAAGTCACAATAAATGAAATTAAAGTCCACCTGCCGATGCAGGGGACATGGGTTCGTGCCCCAGTCTGGGAAGATCCCACATACTGCGGAGCGGCTGGGCCCGTGAGCCATGGCCACTGAGCCTGCGCATCCGGAGCCTGTGCTCCGCAACGGGAGAGGCCACAGCAGTGAGAGGCCCACGTACCGCCAAAAAAAAAAAAAAAATTCTCTAGAAGGGATCAATAGCAGAATAACTGAGGCAGAAGAACGGATAAGTGACCTCAAAGATAAAATAGTGGAAATAACTACTGCAGAGCAGAATAAAGAAAAAAGAATGAAAAGAATTGAAGACAGTCTCAGAGACTTCTGGGACAACATTAAA
>NC_041215.1:105349066-105352406 GCF_002837175.3 Physeter macrocephalus
TGAAAGTGAGTGGATGGAAAAAGATATTCCATGCAAATGGAAATCAGAAGAAAGCTGGAGTAGCAATTCTCATATCAGACAAAATAGACTTTAAAACAAAGACTATTACAAGAGACAAAGAAGGACACTGCATAATGATCAAGGGATCAATACAAGAAAAAGATATAACAATTGTGTATATTTATGCACCCAACATAGGAGCACCTCAATACATACAGCAATACTAACAGCCATAACAGGTGGAATCGACAGTAACACAATCATAGTAGGGAACTTTAACACCCCACTTTCATCAATGGACAGATCATCAAAAATGAAAATAAGTAAGGAAACACAAACTTTAAAAGATACATTAAACAGATGGACTTAACTGATATTTATAGGACCTCCATCCAAAAAAAGCAGATTACACTTTCTTCTCAAGTGCTCATGGAACATTCTCCAGGACAGATCATATCTTGGGTCACAAATCAAGCCTTGGTAAATTTAAGAAAATTGAAATCGTACCAAGTATCTTTTTCGACCACAATGCTATGAGACTAGGTATCAATTACAGGAAAAAATCTGTAAAAAATAAAAACACATGAAGACTAAACAATACACTACTTAATAACCAAGAGATCACTGAAGAAATAAATGAGGAAATCAAAAAATACCTAGAGACAAATGACAACAAAAACACGATGACGCACAACCTATGGGATGCAGCAAAAGCAGTTCTAAGAGGGAAGTTTATAGCTATACAAGCCTACCTCAAGAAACCAGAAAAATCTCAAATAAGCAATCTAACCTTACACCTAAAGCAGCAAGAGAAAGAAGAACAAACAAAACCCAAAGTTAGTAGAAGGAAAGAAATCATAAAGATCAGAGGAGAAATAAGTGATATAGAAACAAAGAAAACAATAGTGAACATCAATAAAACTAAAATCTGGTTCCTAGAGAAGATAAACAAAATTGATAAACCTTTAGCCAGACTCATCAAGAAAAAGAGGGAGTTCTATTTTTAGGTTTTAAGGAACCTCCATACTGTTCTCCATAGTGGCTGTATCAATTTACATTCCCACCAACAGTGTAGGAGGGTTCCCTTTTCTCCACACCCCCACCAGCATTTATGGTTTGTAGATTTTTTGATGATGGCCATTCTGACTGCTGTGAGGTGTTATCTCATTGTAGTTTTGATTTGCATTTTTCTAGTGATTAATGATGTTGAGCATTCTTTCATCTGTTTGTTGGCAATCTGTACATCTTCTTTGGAGAAATGTCTGTTTATGTCTTCTGCCCATTTTTGGATTGGGTTGTTTGTTTTTTTGATATTGAGCTGCATGAGCTGCATATGCTGCTTGTAAATTTTGGAGATTAATCCTTTGTCAGTTGCTTCATTTGCAAATATTTTCTCCCATTCTGAGGGTTGTCTTTTATAAATATATATGTACCCAACATAGGAGCACCTCAATACATAAGGCAACTGCTAACAGCTATAAAAGAGGAAATTGACAGTAACACAATAATAGCAGGGGACTTTAACAATTTACTTACACCAATGGAGATCATCCAGACAGAAAATTAATAAGGAAACACAAGCTTTAAATGACACAGTAGACCAAATAGATTTTATTGATATTTATAGGACATTCCATCCCAAGACAGCAGATTACACGTTCTTCTCAACTGCACACAGCACATTCTCCAGGATAGATCACATCTTGGATCACAAATAAAGCCTCAGTAAATATAAGACAAATGAAATCATATCAAGCATCTGTTCCAACCACAAGGTTATAAGATTAGAAATTAATTACAGGGAAAAAACGTAAAAAACACAACCACATGGAGGCTAAACAATACGTTACTATATAACCAAGATATCACTGAAGAAATACAAGAGGAAATCAAAAACTAACTAGAGACAAATGACAACAAAAACATGATGATCCAAAACCTATGGGAAGCAGCAAAAGGAGTTCTAAGAGGGAAGATTATAGCAATACAAGCCTACCTCAAGAAACAAGAAAAATCTCAAATAAACAATCTAACCTTACACCTAAAGGAACTAGAGAAAGAAGACAAAACCCAAAGTTAGTAGAAGGAAAGAAATCATAAAGATCAGAGCAGAGATAAATGAAATAGAAACAAAGAAAACAACAGCAAAGATCAATAAAACTAAAAGCTGGTTCTTTGAGAAGATAAAAAAAATGATAAACCTTTAGCCAGAATCAAGAAAAAGAGGGAGAGGACTCAAATCAATAAAATTAGAAATGAGAAAGGAGAAGTTGCAACAGACACCACAGAAATACAAAGCATCCTAAGAGACTACTACAAGCAACTCTGCCAATAAAATGGACAACCTGGAAGAAATGGACAAATTCTTAGAAAGGTATAACCTTCCAAGACTGAACCAGGAAGAAATAGAAAATATGAACAGACCAATCACAAGTAATGAAATTGAAACTGTGATTAAAAATTTTCCAACAAAAAAAAGTCCAGGTACAGATGGCTTCACAGGTGAATTCTATCAAACATTTAGAGAAGAGCTAACACTCATCCTTCTCAAACTCTTCCCAATAATTGCAGAGGAAGGAACACTCCCCAACTCTTTGTATGAGGCTACCATCACCCTAATACCAAAACCAGACAAAGATGTCACAAAAAAGAAAAGTACAGGCCAATATCACTGATGAACATAGATGCAAAAATCCTCAACAAAATACTAGCAAACAAAATCCAACAGCACATTAAAAGGATCATACACCATGATCAACTGGGGCTTATCCCAGGAATGCAAGCTTTCTTCAATATACACAAATCACTCAGTATGATACACCATATTAACAAATTGAAGTATAAAAAGCATATAATCATCTCAATAGATGCAGAAAAAGCTTTTGACAAAATTCAACACCATTTATGATAAAAACTCTCCAAAGGAAAAGCCCTACAATAACAAACCGAAAACAATGAAGAAAATGATAATAGGACCATACATATCAATAATTACCTTAAATGTAAGTGGATTAAATGCTGCAACCAAAAGATATACACTGGCTGAATGGATACAAAAACAAGATCCGTATACATGCTGTTGAGAGTGTCTTTTACCCACTTCAGACCTAGGGACACATACACACTGAAAGTGAGGAGATGGAAAAAGACATTCCATGCAAATGGAAACCAAAAGAAAGCTGGAGTAGCAATTCTCATATCAGACAAAATAGACTTTAAAACAAAGACTATTACAAGAGACAAAGAAGGACACTGCATAATGATCAAGGGATCAATACAAGAAAAAGATATAACAATTGTGTATATTTATGCACCCAACATAGGAGCACCTCAATACATA
>NC_041215.1:105354820-105380171 GCF_002837175.3 Physeter macrocephalus
GCTGGTTCTTTGAGAAGATAAACAAAATTGATAAACCATTAGCTAGACTCATCAAAAAAAAAGGAAGAGGACTCAAATGAATAAAATGAGAAATGAAAAAGGAGAAGTTACAACAGACACCGCAGAAATACAAAGCATCCTAAGAGACTACTACAAGCAACTCTATGCCAGTAAAATGGACAACCAGGAAGAAATGGACAAATTCTTAGAAAGGTATAACCTTCCAAGACTGAACCAGGAAGAAATAGAAAATATGAACAGACCAATCACAAGTAATGAAATTGAAACTGTGATTAAAAATTTTCCAACAAAAAAAAGTCCAGGTACAGATGGCTTCACAGGTGAATTCTATCAAACATTTAGAGAAGAGCTAACACTCATCCTTCTCAAACTCTTCCCAATAATTGCAGAGGAAGGAACACTCCCCAACTCTTTGTATGAGGCTACCATCACCCTAATACCAAAACCAGACAAAGATGTCACAAAAAAGAAAAGTACAGGCCAATATCACTGATGAACATAGATGCAAAAATGGTCATGGAAATAAAAACAAAAATAAACAAATGGGAGCTAATGAAACTCAAAAGCTTTTGCACAGCAAAGGAAACTACAAAGAAGATGAAAAGACAATCCTCAGTATGGGAGAAAATATTTGCAAATGAATCAATGGACAGAGGATTAATCTCCAAAATATATAAACAACTCATGCAGCTCAATATTAAAAAAAACAAACAACCCAATCCAAAAATGGGCAGAAGACCTAAATAGACATTTCTCTAAAGAAGACATACAGATGGCCAAGAAGCACATGAAAAGCTGCTCAACATCACTAATTATTAGAGAAATGCAAATCAAAACTACAATGAGGTATCACCTCACACCAGTTAGAATGGGCATCATCAGAAAATCTACAAACAACAAATGCTGGAGAGGGTGTGGAGAAAAGGGAACCCACTTGCACTTTTGGTGGGAAAGTAAATTGCTACAGCTACTATGGAGACCAGTATAGAGGTTCCTTACAAAACTAAAAATAGAATTACCGTATGATCCAGCAATCTCACTACTGGACATATACCCAGAGAAAACCATAATTCAAAAAGACACCTGCACCCCAATGTTCATTGCAGCACTATTTACAATAGCCAGGTCATGGAAGCAACCGAAATGCCCATCGACAGAGAAATGGATAAAGAAGATGTAGTACATATATACAATGGACTATTACTTGGCCATAAAAAGAACAAAATTGGGTCATTTGTTGAGACGTGGATGGATCTAGAGACTGTCATACACTGAAGTATGTCAGAAAGAGAAAAACAAATGTCGTATATTAATGCATGTATGTGGAACCTAGAAAAATGGTACAGATGAACCGGTTTGCAGGGCAGAAGTTGAGACACAGATGTAGAGAACAAATGTATGGACACCAAGGGGGGAAAGCTGCAGGGGTGTGGGGATGGTGGTGTGATGAATTGGGCGATTGGGACTGACATGTATACACTGATGTGTATAAAATTGATGACTAATAAGAACCTGCTGTATAAAAAAAGAAATAAAATTAAATTTAAAAAAACTAATACTAAACTTTCTTTGGGTTATTTGTATGGAAATATGTTAATATAAATGTTTCAGACATTACATGAAATTCCTAAAAATCTTATATGTTCTGGTATAATGTTATAAGTCATAATTCTAGTTATTTTTTTAAAATAATAATATATCTCAGAAATAACTAAATTTCCTTGTCAACTGCATTATTATGAACTTTCATCAAATCTTCAACCATGGTCATTTTTAAGTCTTTTGTCATTTACAGACAGTTCTGGGTGTACTCTCATGCTTTTGCAAAAATGTTCCTATAAAAGGGTTTCATCTTCAAGGAATTCATCGAAAAGACTCTGACAAGTACAGGTTTCTGGTAACTGACTATACTGCTGAACTGAATGAATAAGCATTTTCAGAACTCTAATGGAAAACTGATGAATTCATAAAAGTGCTAATAAAAGATCAAGATGAAAAAAAATTAATTACATGGGACTGAGTGAACTGATGAGGATGATTACAATTTTTGTAACTTTCTGTTTGAATTAAAAAAAAAACAGATAGCTAGTGGGAAGCAGACGCATAGCACAGGGAGATCAGCTCGGTGCTTTGTGACCACCTAGAGGGGTGGGATAAGGAGGGTAGGAGGGAGGGAGACACAAGAGGGAAGAGATATGGGGACATATGTATATGTATAACTGATTCACTTTGTTGTAAAGCAGAAACTAACACACCATTGTAAAGCAACTATACTCCGATAAAGATGTTAAAAAAAATAGAATGGTTAAATATAATGTGATATGTTCACACAATGGAATATTATAGAGTAAGGAAAATAATAACTACACGTACATACATGAATGCATCTCAGAGACAAAATATTGAACAAAAAAACACAAAATAAATATTTTTAAATGCACATAGGATATTCTGCAAGATGTATCATACGCTAGACCATAAAAACAGTTTCAATGAATTTTGCAGAATTGAAAATTCAAAAACATTCATAAAGAGAATGTTCTCCTACTTCAACAAAATAAATTATAAATATATAAATTATAAACTTATAACATAAGTTATAATATATAGATTATAAATATATAAATAGCACAAGGAAATTTGAAAAATACACAAATCTTGGAAATTAAAAACACATTTGTAAATAAGCCATGGGTTAAAGAAGAAAAACAATAGAAATCAGAAAGTATTACGAGCTGAATAAAAATGAAAACACAACATAAAATTCATGGAGTGCAGCTAAAGCAGTGCTTAACAGAAAATTGATAGCATTAAACATCTGTACTTAGAAAAAATAAGAGCAAGCTCAACCCAAAATGAGCAAGAGGAAGAAAATAAAGATTAGAACAGAAATCACTAAGATTATAAAAAAAAAAAGAGAATCAATGAAACTAAAGGTAGGTTCTTGAAAAGATCTTCAAAATTGTCAAATCTTTTAGCTAGACTGATGAAGAGAAAAAGATAGAGGTTACAAATTACCAAAATCAAAAATGAAAGGGGTACATCACCACTGACCTTACAAAACTTAAAAGGATTATAAAGAAATACCATTGTATTAATTCCTGTAGCTGCTATAACAAATCACCACAAACTTGGTGGCTTAAACAACAAAAATTTATTCTTTCACAGTTGTGAGGGCCAGAAGTCTAATATCAGTCCCCCTGGGCCAAAATCAGAAGTCAGCAGGGCAATAATTCCTCTAGAGGCTCTAAGGAAAAATCCATTCTTGCCTCTTCCAGCTTTTGGTGACTGGCTAGCGTTCCTTGGCTTGTGGTCACATCACTCCAATCTCTACCTTTGTGATCACATTGCCTTCTCTTCTGAGTGTGTCCAAATCTCCCTCAACCTCTCTCTTATAAGGACATTTGTGATTACACGTAGAGCCCATCAGATAATCCAAGATAATCTCCCCATCACAAAATCCTAAACTTTACTGCATCTGCAAAGTTTATTGCCGTATAAGATAACTACTGACAGCTATAAACAGTTTTATGCTAACAAATTAGACAATTTAGATTAAATGGAAAAATTCTTACACATATTACCAAAACTGAATCAAGAAGAAAGACCTATAACAACAAAAGAAATTTAGTTAGTAATTAAACTTCTTCCTACCAAGCAAAACAAAACAAAAACAAAAAAACTTAGGCCCAGATTGTTTCACTGGTGAATTCTATCGAATACTTAAGAAATAATAACAGTCCTTCACAAACTCAGGGGAAAAAAATTAAAAGAAGAGGAAAGAACACTTCCCAAGTTATTCTATGATGTCAGTATTACATTAATACCAAAGCCAGACAGACATAACAAGATGAGAAAACAACAAATCATTATCCCTTATGAATACAGAGGCAAAAATCTGCCACAAAAATATTAGTAAACTAAACCCAACAACATACTAAAAAGCTCCATATACTATGACAAAGTGGGATTTTTCCATCTGAAAATCAATGTAATACAATTAATGTAATAAGCCACATTAATAAATGTGTCCAGTAAAGGACAAAAATCACATGATCATTTCAAGATGCAGAAAATGTATTTGACAAAATCCAAAATGTATTCTTAATAAAAAACTCTGAACAGACTAGGAATAGATGGGAAATTCTTCAACATCATACTCAATGGTGAAAGGCTGAATGTTTTCCCCTTAAGATCAGTAAGGCAAGAGTGTTCACTCTCACTACTTTTAATCAACCTTGTACTAAAGTTTCTATCCAGTGCAGTCAGATAAGAAAAAGAAATAAAAAGTATCCAGATTTGAAAGAAAGAAGTAAAACTGTCTTTATTTGCAGGTGACAAATTCTGTATATAGAAATTCCTAAGAAATCCACTAAAAAAAAAGAAGAAGAAAGGAACCACTAGAACTAATAAACGAGTTCAGCAAGGTCTCAGGATACAAGGACAAAATATAAAAATCAATTGCATTTCCATATAATAGCAATGAACAACCTGGAAATGAAATTAAGAAAACAATTACATTAGGAGTAAATTTAAAAGAAGATATGTGACTAGTACACTGAAAACTATAAAATTTTCCTGAGTGAAATTAAAGATCTAAATAAATGGAAAACATTCCACGTTCTTAGCTAGAAAGATTCAATACTGTTAAGAAATCAATTCCCAAACTGATCTACAGAGCCTACAAAATATACAAACCACTAGCTAACTTAATCAGTATATGGGGATAAAATGCAAATAAGAAATGACAAGACTTTTGAAAAACCATAAAAGACTATTTGCAGACCTGCAAATATATTTTAAAACCTAAATGAAATGTATAATTTCCTAAGGAAATACAATTTAACAAAATTGATCCTGTTAGTGGTAAACAGTTCAAACAGACCACTTTCCATAAAAGAAACAGAAGAAAGCTAGCAATGAGCTATCACCACAAAAAAGTTCCAGGCCCAGGTGGTTTCACAGGGAATTCTACCAACTTCAAAAACTAGGTATCCCATGGCACCACTAAAGAAAATTTTCTTATTTTTTTATGAAGTATAGCACTGACACCTAAACCTATAAAGAAAATTATAGATGAATATAACATAAATATTGATACAAAGATACTAAATAAAATAATAAAAACAGAATATCCAGCACCACAAAGAAAATAATATGCAATAACTAAGTGGGATTAATTCTAGGAATGTAAGTTGGTTCAATATTAGGAAATGTATTAATATAAAACACCACATCAACATATGTAAGGAGAAAAATTATGCAATTATCTCCATACATGTTTAAATGACCTCTGACAAAATTCAACACCCTTACCTGTTAAAACACTCAAGAAAATAGGAATTAAGCCAGTCTAGAAGCTACTATTTCATTTGGTGGGGAAACATTGGAGGCATTTACAAAGATCAGGAACAAGGCAAGGTTGCCTACTGTCTCCACTACTACTCAACATGTTACTGGTGGCATTAGTCAAAGCAGTTCGGTAGGAGAAATCAACTAAAGGCAAGAGAATTGGAAAAAAAAAAGAAGTAAAACTATCTCTATTTGAAGATGATCTGATAGTGTATCTAAAAGCCTAGAGAATTAATAACAATACTAACTCAAATGTTTAAAAAAATTAAACAAAGAAGCAGGACATGAACTCAACATACAGAAATCAACAGCCTTAATATACATAAATAATTAGAGGATATAAAATAGAAAAAGCCCCACTTTAGGAACAATCTTAACAACAAGTGTGCAAAACTCTTAAGAGGAAAACTTTAAAACACTTCTGAAAGTCACAAAAGTACACTTGAATAATGAAAAGACATCTCTTGTTCTTGGATAGGACAGGTCAACATCATAAAGATGTCAGTTCTACCTAACATCAATTTAATGCAATCTTTATTTTTTAAAAAACAAGCTTCTTTGTTGAGATAAACAAGTTAATAATAAAGTGTTTTTATTAAAAGTGAGAATAGTCAGGAAATCGTTGGAAAAGCAAACTACAAGGGTGGGGGAGGGGTGGGGAACCAGTCTTACCAGACATTAAAACATACTGTAAGTCTTTAAAATAAAATAGTATGGTCTTCAGTAGTTTTCCCAAGGTGTATTCATGAAATACTTGAAATGCCTACTAAAAATGACTGACTTTGGGAAATGCTGTATTCCATATTCCCTTCTTCAATATTCATAAGGCATTTAGCATGTTAAAGATTCTTGCAATAAAGGAAATATCTTTGCTTAAAAAAGTAGTATGGTCTTGGTACATGAACTGATAAACAGCAATGGAATAGAATAGGAAGTCCAGAAAAAACCAAATACATGTGGTAGCTTATGTATACATGTGGCATCTCAAAACACTAGGGCAAAGATGGCTTTTTTTTTAAACAAATGGTGTTGGGACATCTATTTGGGAAAAGAAAAAAAATTAAATCCAGACCTCATACCACACAGTCCAAACAAATCAGGGATCTAAATGTAAAAATGATATGCAAGTACTAGAAGGCAAAATAGGTAAATTCCTTCATGACCTGGGCATATGTAAATAGTTTTTAACTAAGAGACAAAATTCAGATGCAATAAAAGATTATAAACTTGACCTCATAAAATTAAGAATCTTTTGCATAGCAAAAAGTACCATAAAAGTCAAAAGACAACTGTTGAATTGTGAGAAAATATTTGTAACACATATCACAGATGCAGATCTAATATTCCCAATAAAGAACTTTTGAAAAACGGAGGGGGAAAAGAAAAATGATAGGAAATGACTCAAATGGGCAATTCACCAAAAAAAAAAAGATTTTAAAAGGGACTTTAAACATACAAAAAGATATGTTATGGCCTCATTTCATGCTACTCTCCCTCTCATTCACTATGCTCTGTGAACAGTCCAAGCTATAGAAACTTCACACTTGTTTATTGCTTCTTATGCTCTCCGCCTCCATCTCCCCACTCTTTAAATGGCTAGCTTCTTCTCATTTTCAGGTTTTCACTTAAAAGCCACCTCCTCAGAGGCCTTCTCTGACTGCCTATCCAAAGTCCTATCTGTCCCCCCACAATGTGCCCTTTTATTTCCTTAGAACAACAGCCTAATCTGTAAGTGTCTCTCCAATTCAAATGTTAGCTTCCAAGGGAAGGTGCTTTGCCTGTCTTGCTCACCGTTGTATCCTCAGTGTCTAGCACAAAGCTTGACACATATTTCAAAGTAAATAATGAGAGGTTGGGAAATAGCATAACAGATTTCAGGATCTGGGAGGCGAAACTCTCAGAGTGAAGGCAAGGTCCAAGATGTAGACTTGCAGTAAGCTGCTGAAAGGAATTAAGGCCATTCAAAGAACTGATGTCAAGGTGAGGGATAGATTATCCACATTTTTACTAAAGTCATCAACTAAAATATCCCTCGATCTGAGCACTATCTCTAGTTAATCCTTCCAGTTCTCTCAGTAATTTACATTTAATAACCTTTTAAAAATCTCATTGAGACCTCCTTTCTCTTTCACCCAGTTCATAAACTCTTCTAGCTCCACTTGCCTCTTTCTGCAGCCTACACCCTCAGTGTTTAATCCTCACATCAATGCCTAGTTTTTTCCTCAAACCAACCAACATTTCCTATCACCTGTAGCAGTGGTTCTCCACTTTGAATACGCTTGAAATCAAATGTGTTCTAAGCACTATCTGCAAATTACCGTTTTCCAAATATACTGAGAGATGTGAGACATCTGTGAGAGATGTATTTGTTTCCAAGTTTTTAAAAACTTGTACAGAAATTACTAAACATTTTGTACAGAAAATACTAGACATATTTATATAGCTGTTCTTATTACCCTATGATAATCCACTTTCAAGAAATCATGTGCCATACACACACACACACACACACACACACACACACACACGCCAAGAAGTCATAGAAAAGACGACATTTTGCCAAATGTATAAAGTTCCATCTGTGGTGTACTGATGCATAGACAGCATTTACTAAATTGAAGAGGGTCATCCATTCCATGTTCAACGATCTACATCATGTATCTTATAGTAGTTGTTATAATAATTTAAATAGCATATAGTTATCATATTACTCTAAGTTTACTGTATAATAAACATCTATGCCACGTAAACTCATTCCTCTGGACCTGTATCTGAAAAGAATTCATTTATGAGATCATTATAACTAAATCCAAGTGCACATTTCATTTCCTAAATTCTTTTTGCTGTTCTACCAAAATGTTAAAATATTCTATGGTCAAATAATTTGGGAAACCAAACTTGGGTAAATAATGTACCTTGCATATATGTGCACTACTCTTTTTAGAATGTATGTAGATGCTGTTTTATCTATTAGTAAATTCCATTAACAACACTGCCACACGGTAGCTTTTTTATCATTATAGATTTTCCCAGTCAGTAGATAGTAAAGAGCCAGCTACTTTATTGTGGAGAGATTTCTTTTTTTTTAACAACAAAAAGGTACCCTCATACTCAAAAAAATTGGAAACCACCATTCTACAGAATAAAAGTCCAAATTCCTTAAGAGGACATACAACAAACACCTCCTATGGCCTAGATTTCCAAACATATCTCTCTTAACACAAACTTTGCAATTTTTTCTTGTATTATCCTGAAGCTAAACCTTAATATGCTCTCAATTTATCATAAAGTGAGTCAAGATTCTAAGTTTTTAGAATTAAGACGGTACTTTAGACACCAAGTAGTTCAACTCCTTAAATATACAGAAAAGGACATCACCTTCTTGTGTACCATTTGTTTCCTGATAAATACTGTACTGTTTTTTAATAACTTAAGACCAATAGAGAATGTAAAATTTCCTAATAATACTCTAACAAACTTTGAAAAAGTGAGTTTCAACTTGATTCCCCTTTTCCATTTCCTCTATGCTCTGGCAGTACCACTAAATGGTAATTAAACTCAAGAGTTTCACACACTTCAAATACAAATTTACCTAATTAAGAACAGGACGCCAATAATTCACTTTGCAGACATGATACAGTTTTGCTCCTACAGGTTTTTCTGTAAGAACCTCAGGAATTGAAAACAGAGGTAACTAAGGTTTCTGGAGTTTAGCCCTTTAACCATTACAAATGAATTCCCAATGATGATAATGATGATGATGACAGCAGCTAACATTTATTAACTCTTTACTTTGGACTGTATTAAGTCCTTTATATCATTACCTCCTTTAGTTTTTCAGACAACCCTCTAAGGTAGGTAGTAATTACTGTCTTCACTTAACAATTAATAAAACGGGGCTCTGACATTAAATAACTGTCAGGGTCCCACAAGTAAACTTTTCCTCAGGTGTTACCACTCTCCAAAACGAGCGCATGTTT
Source organism: Physeter macrocephalus (assembly GCF_002837175.3). Taxonomy (NCBI): domain Eukaryota; kingdom Metazoa; phylum Chordata; class Mammalia; order Artiodactyla; family Physeteridae; genus Physeter; species Physeter macrocephalus. The sequence continues at coordinate 105,364,174 of NC_041215.1, forward strand.
CCCTCCCTCCCATCAGCACGCATTGACCCCTTGGTCCTTCCCAACCCTCTAGGTGGTCAGGCAGGGGACAAACTCCTCCACCAGGCCCCCCACTTACATTCAGCAGCCGGTGCCCAGGACCCTCCTTGGTCTCGTCTTTGGGCCGATTCAAGGTCTTGTCCTGCTCCTGGATGTTACGGGCTGCAGAAGAGAACTCCGACCCTCTACCATGTGTGTTTTCCAAGTTGGTACGGGGAATCCTCTGAAGTATCGGGGCTGTGTACAGGGAATGGACCTGCCCGTTAAGGTTATCTGCTGTGTTGGAAACCTTGCCCATGTCTCGGGGCGGCTCCATCCCTCCATCCGCAGCTGGGCAGGCCTGCGCACTAACCGACCGACGGCCTGCTACTGCGCAGGCGCAGCCCTCTCCCCGCTTTTCCCGCGCTCTTCCTGTGCACGCAGCAACCCCCCGGCCCCCCGCGTGACCCACAAGTTCCGGCCAGGCTTCTGCTCCAGCCTGGCTTTGGGGGCGTGCTAGTTAAGCGAACCTGCAGGGTCAGCGGCAAGCCCTTGCTCAGGCCATTTAATTCTCCCTTTGAAGGAAGTCAGAGCAAGCTTATGGACAACAAGCCTCCTCAGCATGGGGATTGAACTTGGTTCGTTTCTTGCCTGCCCCTTAACCCATCATAAGCCCTCTTCTCCCTACACCTCCTTACACTATCCCCTGAGCTCTAGATGTTATATTTCCAACAGTCTACGTGGACATCTTTACTCGACTGTCCCATAGACTCATAACACAACACGTTAATATTCATCTTCCCTCTCAGACCTCTAATATGTTCCAAACGTACTTAATGTAGCAATGTCATATCCACAAAAGCTTAAAACTTCAGACACAGTTTCGAATTCTAACCCTAAATATTTGAACCCTACTCTTTCTCTTTATGGCACCTCATCTAGGACATCTCACACACAGATGACTGGAATGGTTTACTCCTGGGTCTCCTGGCCTGCTGTCATCCACTCTTTCCACTGCCCCAGTGTTAATACAGCTTACCTTTTAAAGCATACAAAATCACAAACTTTCAGAGTTTCTTTATTGGCCACAAAATTTTAATTCCATAATATGGAAAACCAGGGACTCCAAAATGCCCTTTACCACCTCAGGATCATTACTTATGGCTATTCTATATGGAATCTATTTTTCTTTTATTCAAAGGCCACCTCAGAGTTCAGCCTTAAGTTTTATAACCCCATACACATACCCCCAAAGCAGAATTAATTGCTGTCTCCAAGCTGCTACTTGGCATATCCCTATTAGTGGGCTCACACTATTAGAATTAGTTAATTTCAAAAGATAGAGTTCTTTGGGGGCAGGAAACTGATCCTTACCTTTCGCTCTTCAGGGTTCATGGCACAATACCCCAACGCCCTTGATACATGTTTGCTGTCATTTTGAGTCTGTGCTGTGTCGTGTTTAATCACTGTTCAAAGAGTGTCGTGTTTAATCACTGTTCAAAGAGACTTGCTGTCCACCAGCACACTCTGACTTCCTTAGGGTTCATGTGATGCAACAACAAAAATCTAACCTAACTCTAATCAAACCTCTAGCCCTAACCTCCAGTCTACAGGAAATTCAGGAGGTAGAGAAACAAACTGAATGATACTTTTACGGGTAAAAAAAAAAAAAAATCAAACAAATAAAAATGTAGGTGGGACTATTTTTAAAAACTGGTTTAGATTCTTCATACACACACACACACACACACACACACAATATCATGGGGGAATGTAGAATGGTATGGCCTCTCTGAAAAGAGTCTGGTAATTTCTTAAAAAAACTAAACATAGAACTACCATACAACCCAGCAATTGCACTCCAGGATGTCTATCCCAGAGAAATGAAAACTCACATTCACTCAAAAAGCTATACACAAATGTTCATAGCAGCTTTGTTCATAATAGTCAGAGTGGAATCAGCTCAGATGTCCTTCAAAAGGTAAGTGGTTAAACTTCAATACATACCTTGGATCATGGCTTTGCAATAAAAAGGAATGAACTATGGCCATACAACGTGGGTTACTCTCCAGGGAATGTGCTGAGCAGAAAGAAGCTAATCCCAAAAGATTATATACTGTACGATTCAACTTATAACATTACTGAAATTACAAAATTTTAGAAATAGAAGACATTAGTGATTGCCAGGGCTTAGAGTTAGGGGTGCAGGGAGGGGATGTGGGAAGGAGGTTGTGTTTATAAAAGGGCAGCATGAGAGAGTCTTATGGTTTTTGGACTTGTTCAGTACCTGGGCTGTGGTGGTATATAAATGAACCCTACACAATTGATAAAATTGTGTAGAACTTAATATATACAGACAAACACAAGTGTGTACAAGTAAAACTAGGGATACGTAAAACTAGGGATATCTGAACAAGATTGGTAGATCATGTCAGTGTCAATATGTTGGTTGTGACATTATACTATGAATTTTGTAAAATGGTATTTGGAGGCACTGGCCAAGTATACAAAGGATTACTCTGTATTATTTAAGTTTGCATGAATCTACATTTATCTCAGTAAATTTTTCAATTAAAAAATATCATGGGGGAGAAAAGATAAGGAGACCAGTTTAAATTTAGATAACAAACTGAAATGCGTAAACCTTGACTAGATCTTAAGAGACAACTGGGAAAATTTGAGAAAGGACTGAAATTATTGTTTTTCCAACTGTTTTAATGATATTGTGCTATGCAGAAAAATGTTCTTTTTGGAGGATGCATGCTTAAATATTTGGGTGAAGTGACATGATGTTAGCAACTTACTTTCAAAAGATTTAGCAAGAAAAAAGGATGTATAAAGAAAGAAAGCAAATGAGGCAAAAATTTAACAATAATCTAAGTTGATATAGATTACAGTTGCTATTACATTAGTCTTTCAACAATTTTACATTTGATAGTTTCCAAATAAAAATCCCTCAGAGCTCACTCACATGTGTAGCCTTTTCTTTGTCCCCACTTCCACCAGTAGAAATCCTATCCATCCTATAAAGGACCTGCACATACCCCTTACCTGAAATACTTCCCTGGATTCTTCAACTCCTATGCCTATCTCTGTCTTTTGACTAGATTATGAGTCACTAAAAGGCAGGTACCATGTTTTATTCATTTTCTTTCATTTTTTTGTCCTCTCACAAACCTGGCAATTTGATCAAGATCAAATCAAGTCATCCATTGCAATCCAAGCTTCGTTTCATAATAAATTACAAATGGTACATGTAGGCCAGAGATCCCAAATGCTGGCTAGTCTACTGGCTATATCACAACCACTTGGCATATCTTTTTCTAAAAGACAGTGTTCCAGGTACCATCTCAGACCCAATGAATCTGAATCTCTGGTAATGGAGCATAGAAGCCTATATATGTTTTGTTCTGCTTGCAGGGAGTGGGGAGAGGCAGGTATTAATTACTGAATATTTTGCACCCAAAAAACAATGACAAAAACCCCACTGAGGATCTTGCTTTTTGACACCTCAAGAACTCTACTAAGTATACCGCTCTACCCAACATGTGATGTATGGAGAAAGGTGAGAAAAATTATGATTTTGAGCCAATCATGGAGACATACGTTAGCAATGAACTTCCTCCAAGTTTCTCAATCATCGTGGCCAAAAGTTTTTTGATAGATACCACTGTGTTTTCCTTGATGAAAAATTTGTACAGCTCCACCAGATTCCACGGACTGGGACATGGACATCTTTGGGGGACAATATTCAGCTCACCAAAATCCCCCACATTGGTTCTTTCATGTTTCTCCTTGACGACATTGTTCAGGTGTGGTAAGCTTCAGCGCTAATAAGTGTGGCTTCCCTGAAGTTTGCTGACAGGGAGGATCACGAACTCCTGTACTGCCAGCTTGATGCCAGCATGAAAACCATTGCTGATCACAGTGAAAGCTGGAACAGGCAGGATGACTTCAGGATTGCCAGTGGATTCACAATTCTGTGACAGAAGGGGAATTCCCTTTTCAGCAGCTTTGGCCTTAACAAACAGCAAGATAGTCCTAGTATGGTGTGTGTACCAAATTTAGACCTGTGCTCAGAGCCATCCAATTCCATCATCAATTTGTCACTCCTCTTCTGCTCCACGGCATTCAGTGGCTTGCTAATCAGGGCAGGCCCAGTTTTACTGAGGTGCTCAAGAGCCTCTGAGACACCTTTTCCCACAGTGAGCCTTGATATCTTGAGCTCTAGGTCTCATACCAGTTGAGGCATCACTGGATACAGCTCTGAAGAGACCTCTTTGAGTGCAGGACCCACCTGAAGAGTGGGATTTCCCTGACAGCCAAAGATCTCTCTGACAAAGAGCTTGAGATTAGGTATGGTGAATTTCTACTCACACTTCTTGTCATGTAAAAAAGAAGCAGGGGAAAGGGTCTACAGAGGTCAAGTGAGTGTCAATAGGCTCGCAGCCCTCTCCTTTATTCTCCTGAGCTCTTGGCCCACTTGGCTTCTCTTCTGCAATATACGTTTCTTTAAAGCTCCCTAAATGATTCTGATGTGCAACCAGATACGGGAACTACTGGTACAGGTCTTCAAGAAAAATAAACTTTTATGATTATAAAACTTTTCAAATAAAAGTTACATTTCCTTTTTATTAGCCATGAAATAAAGCATCTTTCAAGCTAAATTACATTACATTAGACTTATTACATGATACACAACCACTGAACCAGTTTCAAAAAAAACAAATTTCATATTTCAATTTATTCAGTAAGGAGACATGAAAAATAAATAATGAAGGTACTTTTTCCCCCCTTCTTCCCTATTCCCTAAAGTTATGTTTAAACCTGATATATATTTTGTAACACTAAAGTTATGGCTTTTTTAAAAGCACTGTATACAGTACTTTTAAAGATAATGATTATAAATGCAACTAATTTGAGAAAACAGGAAATAAACACTTTCACCTGCTGGTTTCTACCTCAGCATCTCCTTTGTCATAAAGACAATAATGCTATAGAAATTAATGTTTGGGTATAAATCACAGATACAATTTTAACATTTTCCATAATCCTGAGAAATTCTTCAGCATTATATAATCGAAAAATCAATTCCAAATACATCTGTAAATATCTTATAAAAATACATTTAAAAACAAGAATGGGAAAAATTCTAAATACTAGGTAATTACTCTGAAGGTGAGTTGGCACTATGAAGAGGCTTTGATTCCTTTATCTTTATCAGGATATTCTTCCACATCAGAGGAGAACATCAACTCTGGGAGAGAAAATGAACAAATCACACTCAAAATGATTTCCCAGTATCTCAAAGAGTTTTATAGCTTAGTTATAAACAGTCTTTAAATACTGACATATTATATGATAATAGAAAGCCCTCAAGTACAAGTAAGAATTCTTGATAGTGAAATCTGATTTAAAAGGTGAACTAATGACAAATGTACACGTTTTGCATTTTGAGATATACAAGTTTTGAATGTATTATAAACCCTTGAAAAATAAAACATACATAATAGAGACAATATAATAACTCTTACCAGGAAATTTAAGTCACTTAGAGAATCCAGGATCATTAGACATCTAAGAGGTCTAATTCTATAGGGATCATGATAACCTAAAATGTAGGACACAGATGCAGTGGAGGACCTGGAACTAAGATGAGGTGTGTGCCAGGATATCTTAAATATGTTACCCTATTTAATCACCATAACAACCCTTTAAGCGAGTATTATCATCCTCATTTTATATTTCCTTTTTTTATCCACATGGAAATGTTATTTGCCTCACATGACCCTAAAAGCAGGATTCTGGAAATATTTAATAAGTAACACACACACTTTGTGATTTAGACTGAATAGTACACAAGCCAGCTGCATGCAGCTTTAATCCCAGCCACAGTGCAGAATGTTATTAGCTGACATTTCTACATTCAAACTATTACTTAGCATAGACACATAATTTATTAAAATACCAGGAAACACAAAAAAAGAAAACCTTAGGAATTGATAAAATAAAGTCGCCTGATGTAAGCATTAGATGAAAAAATCTTTGAATGACTAAAAACTATACTGAGTGAAAGAAAAACAGCAAAATACTTAAAGCCTAAGATTTTTTTAATACTTTAAATATATCAAAAGGAATAATTAGTGAACAACATGAGCAAAGGTACATTTATGAATGAAAATACACAAGAAGATTACATTTTTTGTCTTGGTTTTTACAAATGGAAATGTTGAAAAGATTCTCAGTTCCAAGACTTCTGAGACATAGGCTATAATCAGTTGGTCAAACTGCAGTTAAATGCTCAGGATGTTTAACAAATCACGAATAAAATAATAACCAAAGTCCAGAAAATATCAAAGAGATTCAAGGATGAAATTGTGGAACAACTGCCAGGAAATACAACTTATAATACAAATACTAAGCAGTTCCCAAAGTAGTGCTGAAAAGACTAGCAGTTTGCTAATGTGACTCTTCTTCAGGTGTTCCAAGAGGGGTCTGAGGACTAGAGATTAGCAAATCTCACTTCACCCTGGGCACACTAAAGGTAGAATTACTAAACACTTCATTAGACAATGAGGGGTTCAGATTTTGTGGCAAGTAGAGGAGGAGGTAAGAATAAACTCACTTGAATATGTGTCTAACAGAGGCTAATAGATGAAACATGATTTATTTCACATTAAGAGATACTTTGATCAGAAAAAGACTAGGAGAAATGAAGAGCAAACACTTCCTATAAAATACCTGAAGCGTTTCAAGAGAAGAAATGCCTCCAAAATATGAGAAAGGACAGCAGAAGCCCCTCATTAAGTATTTGATACTTCAAGACTACAGCTCTCCTATACACTCCTCCCTGCTTCTCGTGGCATTGTTTCACCACTTTATTATTACTCTTCTTGTGTTATTTTACGTTAAATATATCTTTGTTACTGAAATGTTGTAAGCTGTATCCATTAAAAGAAGATTTACAAAGTCAACATGGAAGATTTTATGATATACTATTTTTTCTTTAATATATACCTTCACTAAGATCCATGCCTGGCCTATAAGACAAAAAAATCCAAGATAATCCAACCAGAAGGGCCACCACCAGATTCACCACAATCCATGGCTGGAGAACCTGTTCCTCAACTCCTTCTGCCCTAAAGGTACAGAAATACTCATTAGAAATGTCTTCATTTTGGTCCATATATCCAGATATATCTATTTTATAAACTTTAAAAAAAATGAGCAGTCCTCACCCAGAGGAATAACAAGCATAAACTATAACTTCCCTATAAAATAACACCATATATATCATGAGAACAAAGGTTCAAATGTTATTGAATTCTAAACAGATTTGCTTTGTACACAGATGTAAATGGAAATTTACTGTTGCCAAAGAATTTTTCTAAGTTTCCCTTCCAACTACTGTTAGTGCTACTCTTCAATCATTCCTTTCTCTCTTAACCTCAAGCCTCTAGCCACTCTCTTCAAACAAGACTGCCCCTCTAAGTTTTGTGAGGTGAGATCTCAGCCATCCTGTCACTCTGACGGTTGGCCGCTGATCGGCGGAAGCAGACTCTCCCTAGTCCGCTCTCTTTCTGGCCTGCTTGGTTTCCTGACTCTATCCCAGGTACCCACTCCCATCACTACTCTGCAGTATCAGGCTCCCTGACTGGGGGTGAGGGCTCCCCCAGTTCACCATGTAATGATTTATTTTAAAACCATAACTTCAGAGATTTAAACCAGATTTTTTTACAAAACATTTCATTAGAAATGCAGGAGTAAACAATAGTTACCCATTAACCAATGGAATAGGGGTTTTTTTTGCCATAATTTTGGGAAAAAAAAACAGGGCCCTCAATATTATTTATAGATGAAAACAAGTAAAAGAGTGAAAGGATAAGAACAGCACCATTACTCCCATCGTTGCTGTTATTACGATCAACAATTACTAATGCTACTGTGAATTCTTACCAGAGGCTACCATTAACAGAAGAAGGTGTGTAAAGGTGGATTCTGTCACTTGTCATTTGTTGACTCAGAGATAATATAAGAGCAGTAAAGTACACTGAGAAAAAGACAAATGAATTACTAATAATGTATTTTTAACAATTATTTTTAATTAATTAATAAAATTAATTAAAAATTAATTATTTTTAACTTATAGATTACTTTAAGGTCAAAAATAATCTGTACTTTGGGGAATGATGATGCAAAAAAATTTCACTTGGTCAATTTCAATAGGCTGGATAGTCTTACATTATTTTTCAAGAATATAGGTAGAGAAGGGTCTTTTGATGCTCACTATTTCATCATTAGGCTGACAAGAACCTAGAAGATCTTTTAAGAAATTAAATGACTTACTCAAGGTCCTAAAATTCGTTTTATTAATATTCTCATAATTAGAACAAAATTTATTCAAAATTATCAAAAAGATATAAAATATTATTTGTTACTAAAATGCCCTATCAGCTCAATCTGTTTAATGTCAAGTAGGTAACACAAAAGTTAAATATTAAGCAATATAGAATAACAAACTTTTAAAAGTTATTTAGATAACCTCTATTAAAAAATAATTCTATCAAAATTATGCCTACAATGTTTTTTTAATTACAAAATCCGCTGAATAAATATCTATATGTAATGTTTATAAGTAGCAATAATATAAAGTCCTTTTTAAAATAAAATTATACTCTTTCTGGTTCAAAGTTACATAGTTATCAAATTAAACTATTTACTCACAGAAGGATGCTAAAGCTGTTGGATCCAGGGCAAGAAAATTTCGGATTGCTACTGATGTTTTAGCAAAGTCAATCCTAGAAAATACAAAAGCCTCTTGTCACAGCGCAGTTGTAAACTTCTTACAAAACTGTACTCTCTGGACAATAGTTTCTTCCTTCTCTATTTTAATGCTACCACATGTGTTGTCTATTACTAAGCTTTAAGTAGCTACAGTTTATACTTAACACACATGAAAGAATATCTTATTTACAAAGGCAACATAAAACATTTAACTAGAAGACTATTTTAGTCATCATTCCTTTAGAGTTAAGAAGAAACAAATTAAACTTGATTGGCAAATTTCATTAGATTCTATTATACCTCTTTCTATTACCCATATTATTGGGTTATAAGTTGTTTTTCTTAATGGGTTGAATTGTGTTCCCAAAAAGATATATTGAACTTCTAAACCCTGGTACCTGTGAACGTGACCATATTTAGAAAGAGAGTCTTTGCAGATGCGGTCAACTTAAGATGAGGCCATTACAATGGGCCCTAATCCAATATGACTAGTGTCCTTATAAGAAGAGAAGACACACACAGAAAAGACTAGACTGTCATGTGACAACAGAAGGAGAGGTTGGAGTGATGCATCTACAAGCCAAGGAACACCAAGGACTGCCAGAAACCTCTAGAAGCTAGGAAAGAGGCAGGAACAGACTCTCCTTGGAGCCCTCCAAAATGGAACCAACCTTGCCCACACCTTGATTTTAGACTTCTGGATTCCAGAACTGTGAGAAAATAAATTCCTGTTTCAAGCCACCCAGTTCGTAGTACTTTGTTACAACAGCCCTAGATAACTAATACAATACCCAGAGTCTTGTCTATACCTGATTCAGGTCATCTGGAAGATGTTTGGGACTTTCTGAGCTGATTATATTTGTATAAAATTTTGGACTTAAAGAGTTGATGCTGGAATGGGTTAAGACTTTGGGGGATATTTTTGCTCACAGTAGTCCCATCCCCCACCCCCCCAAAAAAACCAGAAACAATGGCTTTTTTAAAAAGTCAAAACAATATTAATATGCTATAATTCTATTTTGAAAATGTCACAGTCAGTCAGGGACACATTTTGCTCAACACTTCCTCCTGAAGAAAAGTTAGAGGGATCTGCAGTCACAAGAGTCTTACCTGTCAAAAGCTGAAACTGTACTTAGAGCCAAAAGCAAGTAGAGGAGACTCTGGAATGGATATGCTAACGTCTTGTATTGTTGCAGAAGGTTTGAGAGGTTAGAAAGCTCGTCTCCTGCTAAAACATATATCACAACAATATTCCACACAGCACAGCCAGCCAAGACGCCATGAGAAAAGAGACCAATCATCCTGAATGGAAAAGGGTTTCATTATTATACATGAATGACAAAAGTAAAAAGATAAAACATTCTTCAAGTCTCTTCACATATAAGAATAAAATTCAACATTTCACAAAAAGTAAAAACAAGTTTTTCTTTTTACTACACTGATAGGCAGATCATTTAACTCTAACTGAATGTTTAAAAACTATACCCACCACCATTTTAAGTTGTCAATTTTGTTAATAGTATTGAACAATCAACACTTTTAAAAAAAAATTATGGAACATTTGTTTTAAGAGAAGTCCAACAAAATCAGCCACCTGAAAGCCCGGTTCACTGACAGTGCAACATCTCTGGTGGTCCAGGAAGGCTTCATGTCCATCAACATGTCTATATTTTCTGTGGTCTTTATCAACTCTGAGCGATCAGCAGCCTGGAATCGCCCTAAGAACACAATACACAACTATAAACAACTAACAAGAGGGAACCCTGGTGGTCTTTCTTATTATTCTACACTTAAGAACCCTCACACTGAGACTGAAATTTTGCTGTTTTCCTATCTAAAAATTCTCCCTGATTTGGTCCCTATTTTAGAAGGTTCTTTTCTTTCAGTTTATAAAACATACTATTTTTTTATCTTTAAGAAAAGTAAACAATGTCCATGAACTTTCTTCTCGACCCAAAATAGATGTTAAAGTAATAGTCTTAGAAATCAGTTATATTAAATGAAATACAATAATGAACTTGCAACTCAGAACAAAGTCTGGAAACCTTAACATAACATAGTCTGAAAACCTCTAATTTAGAGACTTTACGAGTATTAAAGTTTAAATCCCAACACTATAAAAGTCAATATTTAAAAACACCTTAAATTTCTTAGGAAAAGATGACAGTTAGTGTAGCATGGCATTCTGTGATGACAGAAAAGAAACTGGTTGTTTCATACACTTGTCTTAAGAAGATGCCCATGGAAGGTACCAGTTCAAGTGTCAGCACTGCAATACTGTGAGCACAGCTTTATGCTTTTACTGCTGACGAGGAGGCTTCTCCTTCTCATTTATCTGCTGATCCACAAATGAACCTCAGGAAACAGGAAAGGTTCCATTATCCTTGCCAAACCTGGCTGTCAAGTACTTTGGAGGAGGAAAGACAGAAGTACGACACCTAATTTTCCCAAAGAAAAAGCAACTTCTGAGCAGACTAGTGGTAACTTTTATGGTCAGTTACTTTACTAGGGAAGTTTCTGCGCTAAGGGAAGCAAGAATAAAAATGAGGATTGAGTGATATTGCTTGAAAATAGACTGAAGTAAATTATGGCCACATGGTAAACTAGTAAAAGCCCTTAACTAGAAGTCATGAAACCTTGGTTCGAGTCCCAATTCTGCACTAACCAGCTGTGAGACGCTGGGGGAGTCAGCCTCTCTGGATCGCAGGTTTCTCACTGGCCAACGACGCCAAGATCCCTTAGGTGGGTTTTTATGGAATCAGAATTCTAAAACAATTTATGTAAAATCTAAGTTGCAAATTTTAAGGACTAATCTTTATGTTTTAGATGAGTTCTTTAGGCAGAATATTCAAAGCATATCCATGGGAAAAGCATATGGTCATGATCATGCTTTCAGTAGATTTTTCTTAAACTCTGCAAATGTAGTCTTATAACCAATGCAGAACTATCTTCCAAAAGAGTATGTAGCTATAATGTTGTATTTCTTATTTAATATGGTAATACCATCATGTATTTTCTCTTATTTATTTTTAATTGTAGCATTTCATTACCTGCTCCACCACCAATACCACTACCAATTGCAGAAAACTGGTAAAGTACAACAAAGAATAAAGAAATGGGTGGGAGTAGAGGGAGATTTTTAAAATTACCCATAATTCCATAACACAGAAACAACCAGCATTAATATTTTGGCATATTTCCTTCTAGTCTTTGTTGTCCTATGCAATTTTCTATAGCTGAAATCAAACTACATGTGTGTATTTATGTTTATTTTTCATTAGAATCTTCCCATGAAGTGAAAAATTCTCCCTAAACATTATTTTTAGTGGTGCAGAAGATTTCATTGTATAGATATGCCATAACTGTCTGAAATCATTCCCCTCCTGTTTTACATTTAGGTTTTTTCCAGTTTTTCGCTCTCATGAATAACAATGTGATGATTAGCTTTATGTACAAATTTTTATCCATATTTTTGCTTATTTCCTTAATTCAGATTTCTAGAAGTGTAATTCCCAGGTCAAAGGATATCCTTGCATAATTCTTAAAGAGCTCACATTCCAAAACAAAGACCTACTTACGGCTTTTTTCCACAAACACTTTCCCTACAGGCTGGCTAATACCAGTGGGTGCAGTCAATACAGACTGTTGTTCTGGACTACTTTGCTCATCAGTAATGATGTCTTCATCTTCAACTCCTAGCTCATTGGCATAATGTAATTCAGCTGGCTGGGTTTTCCTATAATCAGGGAGAAAGTAAGAAAAATGGATGATTATTAACTTTTTACAGACCCAAATAAGGAGGTACCTGTGAGTCTCATGGAAAGAGCCTTGGACTAGGGAGTCACAAAATTTGGTTTTTAGTCAAATGGATCAGTTATTAACTCTTATGCACAGCAAGTCACTTTTATTTCTGTGGGCCTCAGTTTTCTCATCTGGAAAATGAAGTGACTGAACTAGATTCGTAAGCTTCTTCACAGATTTAAAATTACATGATTCTATATAGATACTGACCACTATTTGCAGAGTCACTTCCAAGTACAAACAAGTTATATAACTTCCAGTGTACTTCTTTAAAGAATACCATTATATTTTACCTGACAATTTCCTATGTTAAAATAAACATTTTTATGTATTGCTAAAAAAATCATAATCTGAATTCTGTTAACATGAGAAAATAAATAATATAGCCTATTTTATTAATATTACCTTTAATTTTTAATATCTTTAATATGTAATATTTTTATTACTTATACAAAATCTTGTATTTGTGTTCCTCTTCTTCAGAGACAGCTCCTAAAATTTTTTATTTAAATACAATATTTTACTTTTCTCAGTGGGTTTACTCTTTTCAAATTTATCCTTAGATTGGTTTAACTGATATTTTTGTACTATTACTTATCCTAGAGATATACAACTACAAGTATTTAATAAGACTTAGAAGCTGCCATTTGGGAGCTTGAAATTAAGCATCAAGGTATCTCTGCAAAATATTTAGAAGGACAAATAAATTCTTACTTTGTCTTCCTTCGAGGTTTCTGAATAGCTGGCTCCTCAGCTGGCTCCACATTGATACCATTTTCATTTGGTAATAAAGATGGACTAGAAGTCTTCTTCTGGGTAAAGGCAGTCTCCAATTCTGAAAATAAAGTAGATTAAGTTTTCAAATTACCAGGATGTAAAAAGGAAAGTAATGTACAAGACTTCTGCAAGACAAAAGAACTTAAAGAATTTTAATTGGCCCCCAATTTTTTTCACCATCTTACAAACTTTTAATTTTTAAAATTTTACACCTCTAAACACTCAAGAGAAAGTTTGAAACTGTGATACCAAACAATATAGAAAAAAAAATTAAGTAATCCAACACCCAGGGTGTGTCAGAGATCTCCAAGATTACTTCCAGGTTCTGTGATTCACTCAAAGGACTCACAAGTCATTTACACTCATGGTTACACTCTATTACAGGGAAAAGACATTAAGCAGAATCAGCATAAAGGAAAAAGCTCATGGAGCAAAGTCCAAAAGAAAACAGGTACAAGTTTCCAAGAGTCCTCTATCAATGAAGTCACACAGGATATGCTAATTCTTCCAGCAACAAGTTGTGACAACACATATGTCGCTCTCTCTTCCAGGCAAACTCATCAGACACTCAGCGCCCAGGGTTTTTATTGGGAGTGATCACACAGGCACCCTCTGCCGAGCACATACCAAAATTCTAGACTGCCAGAAGAAAAGCAGATGTTTAGCATAAATCACATTGTGTGCACAAATGCACAGTGAGCCACCCTGATAGAGAAAGCTTTATATCAATGTAGAAAATTGTTTACCAGCCAAGTTCCCAGATGCCAGTCAAGAGGCCCTCTAGAAAGTAGGCCTGTCCAGGACTACTGTGTTAACTCTTTTCTGCACACAAGGTATTAAGTTCAAGTGAGTCAATGGAAGCTTCTAACCCACTAGCAACTCTTCCTATCTGGAAATACAGGAAATGGAATGCCCTCAAAGTCCCGAAAATTCTATTTTAAAAAACACTTACAGCCTGGGCTGGAAATATAATATAAGCAGTAGAGCCTACCACAGACGTTCTGAACAAAACAAAAATCAAACAAAATTTAAAACACAAATTTAGAAAGCTGGCTCTGTATGGGTAGGTACATTCTAGAAGGGCAGGCACAAGTACTCTTTGGCCTAAACTTACTTGGGTCCTGAATTTTCTAAAAACAGTAATTTCTATTAATACATTTTTTTCATAAATTATAAAACTATAATTATATACAATTATATTAAAATAAAATTTTGCGTGAATTATAAAAATTATATTTTTTCATGAATTTTCATGAATTATAAAACTATATAGGTATATTGGTATCCATCTTGATTTTCAAATTGTACCCTAACTGAATTACTAAGAGAGTAGCATGTTTTTTTGAATTTTTGAAATTTTATTTTTTTATACAGCAGGTTCTTATTAGTCAACAATTTTATACACAGCAGTGTATACATGTCTATCCCAATCGCCCAAGTCATCACACCACGACCACCACCACCCCGCCACTTTCCCCGCTTGGTGTCCATATGTTTGTTCTCTACATCTGTGTCTCAATTTCTGCCCTGCAAACCGGTTCATCTGTACCATTTCTCTAAGTTCCACATATATGTGTTAATATATGATATTTGTTTTTCTCTTTCTGACTTACTTCACTCTGAATGACAGTCTCTAGATCCATCGACATCTCAACAAATGACCCAATTTCATTCTTTTTATGGCTGAGTAATATTCCATTGTATATATATACCACTTCTTCTTTATCCATTTGTCTGTCAATGGGCATTTAGGTTGATTCCATGACCTGGCTATTGTAAATAGTGCGGCAATGAACACTGGAGTGCACGTGTCTTTTTGAATTATGGTTTTCCCAGGGTTTATGCCCAGTAGTGGGATTGCTGGATCATATGGTAATTCTATTTTTAGTTTTTTAAGGAACCTCCATACTGTTCTCCATAGTGGCTGTACCAATTTACATTCCCACCAACAGTGCAAAAGGGTTCCCTTTTCTCCACACCCTCTCCAGCATTTGTTGTTTGTAGATTTCCTGATGATGCCCATTCTAACTGGTGTGAGGTGATACCTCATTGTAGTTTTGATTTGCATTTCTCTAATAATTAGTGATGTTGAGCAGCTTTTCATGTGCTTCTTGGCCATCTGTATGTCTTCTTTGGAGAAATGTCTATTTAGGTCTTCTGCCCATTTTTGGATCGGGTTGTTTGTTCTTTTAATATTGAGCTGCATGAGTTGTTCATATATTTTGGAGATTAATCCTCTGTCCGTTGATTCGTTTGCAAATATTTTCTCCCATTCTGAAGGTTGTCTTCTCGTCTTGTTTATGGTTTCCTTTGTGATGCAAAAGCTTTTAAGTTTCATTAGGTCCCATTTGTTTATTTTGTTTTTATTTCCATTACTCTAGGAGGTGGATCAAAAAAGATCTTGCTGTGATTTATGTCAAAGAGTGTTCTTCCTATGTTTTCCTCTAAGAGTTTTATAGTGTCTGGTCTTACATTTAGGTCTCTAATTCATTTTGAGTTTATTTTTGTGTATGGTGTTAGGGAGTGTTCTAATTTCATTCTTTTACATGTAGCTGTCCAGTTTTCCCAGCACCACTTATTGAAGAGACTGTCTTTTCTCCATTGTATATCCTTGCCTCCTTTGTAATAGATTAGTTGAC
>NC_041215.1:105380635-105381245 GCF_002837175.3 Physeter macrocephalus
CAGTGGTAAATGGGAGTGTTTCCTTAATTTCTCTTTCAGATTTTGCATCATTAGTGTATAGGAATGCAAGAGATTTCTGTGCATTAATTTTGTAACCTGCAACTTTACCAAGTTCATTGATTAGCTCTAGTAGTTTTCTGGTGGCATCTTTAGGATTCTCTATGTATAGTATCATGTCATCTGCAAACAGTGACAATTTTACTTCTTCTTTTCCAATTTGTATTCCTTTTATTTCTTTTTCTTCTCTGATTGCCATGGCTAGGACTTCCAAAACTATGTTGAATAATAGTGGCGAGAGTGGACATCCTTGTCTTGTTCTTGATCTTAGAGGAAATGCTTTCAGTTTTTCACCATTGAGAATGATGTTTGCTGTGGGTTTGTCGTAAATGGCCTTTATTATGTTGAGGTAGGTTCCCCCTATGCCCAATTTCTGGAGAATTTTTATCATAAACGGGTGTTGCATTTTGTCAAAAGCTTTCTCTGCATCTATTGTGATGATCATATGGTTTTTATCCTTCAATTTGTTAATATGGTGTATCACATTGATTGATTTGCATATATTGAAGAATCCTTGCATCGCTGGGATAAATCCCACTTGATCATGGTGTAT
>NC_041215.1:105381932-105382855 GCF_002837175.3 Physeter macrocephalus
TAATGGTTTATCAATTTTGTTTATCTTCTCAAAGAACCAGCTTTTAGTTTTATTGATCTTTGCTATTGTTTTCTTTTCTATTTCACTTATTTCTGCTCTATTCTTTATGATTTCTTTCCTTGTGCTAACTTTGGGTCTTGTTTGTTCTTCTTTCTCTAGTTCCTTTAGGTGTAAGGTTAGGTTGTTTATTTGAGATTTTTCTAGTTTCTTGAGGTAGGCTTGTATAGCTATAAACCTCCCTCTTAGAACTGCTTTTGCTTCATCCCATAGGTTTTGGATCATGGTGTTTTCATTGTCCTTTGTCTCGAGGTATTTTTTTATTCCCTCTTTGATTTTTTCAGTGTTCTCTTGGTTATTTAGTAACGTACTGTTTAGCCTCTATGTGTTTGTGTTTTTTACGTTTTTTTTTCCCTGTAATTCATTTCTAATCTCATAGCATTGAGGTCAGAAAAGATGCTTGATATGATTTCAATTTTCTTAAATTTACTGAGGCTTGACTTGTGACCCAAGATGTGATCTATCCTGGAGAATGTTCCATGTGCACTTGAGAAGAAAGTGTAATCTGCTGTTTTGGGATGGAATGTCCTATAAATATCAATTAAATCTATCTGGCCTATTGTGTCATTTAAAGCTTCTGTTTCCTTATTTATTTTCATTTTGGATGATCTGTCCATTGGTGTGAGGTGTTAAAGTCCCCCACTATTTCTGTGTTACTGTCAATTTCCTGTTTTATAGCTGTTAGCAGTTACCTTATGTATTGAGGTGCTCCTATGTTGGGTGCACATATAGGTATAATTGTTATATCTTCTTCTTGGATTGATCCTCTGATCATTATGTAGTGTCCTTCCTTGTCTCTTGTAACATTCTTTAGTTTAAAGTCTATTTTATCTGATATGAGTATTGCTACTCCAGCTTTCTTTTGA
>NC_041215.1:105383427-105387389 GCF_002837175.3 Physeter macrocephalus
GAGGTCCTGGATCATCTTCACTATCATTATTCTGAATTCTTTTTCTGGAAGTTTGCCTATCTCCACTTCATTTAGTTGTTTTTCTGGGGTTTTATCTTGATCCTTCATCTGGTGCATAGCCCTCTGCCTTTTCCTCTTGTCTATCTTTCTGTGAATGTGGTTTTTGTTCCACAGGCTGCAGGATTGTAGTTTTTCTTGCTTCTGCTGTCTGCCCTCTGGTGGACGAGGCTATAGTTCTGAAGGCTGGAAGTCTGAGATCAAGGTACCATCATGGTTGTTTTCTGGTGAGAGCTTTCTTGCAAACAGATGTCTTTACTGTGTCCTCACAAGGCAGGGAGAGTGAGTAAGTGTCTAAGAGAGTAGTTTTAATTCAACTATATTTACTGACAGTAATGAAATAAACTGTAGAGTAGGTAAAGCTGTCTGAGGGTCATTTCTGTCTCTTTCCTTCTCTGCCCTCTTCTGCCCACTCCTTCTCCTCTTAGTGCCCCCAGGCACTGTGCTATCCCATTTCAACTTGCATCTCAAAACTGTGCTCCATTCTCCTAACTTTTCTAGTTCCTGCCCTCTACTCCTATAATTCTTTCATCTAATAAGGATCTACTATCTTCTAAGAGGCAAGGAATTAGTCAGGGAAACTATTTTGTAATAAACTATTCCTTGGGGCTGATGTTAATAGGAGAGAGCTAATCTCCCCATCTTTGTTCCTTCCTTTATTTTACTCTAACAAAATCTATAGTCTTTTTTCTAATTATTATAAAAGTTATACACATAAAATATATAAAAATTAATAAAACATAAGTGAAGAAAGAAAATTTTAAAAAATCATCCCTAATTCCTCCTTCTAAAAAACCTACCACTGTTGACACTTTGCTATAGCCTTCCATTCTTTTTACATATGTGTATGTATATACATATGGTCTGGATTGTATTGTGTCCCCCGAAAAAGATATGTGCAAGTCCTAACTCCCAATACCTGTGAATGAGATTTTAGAAATAGGGTCTTTGCAGATGTAATCAAGTTAAGATGAGGTCATGCTGGATTAGGATGGGCCCTAAATCCAGTGACTGTTGTCCTTATAGGACGAGCAAAATTTGGACACAGAAACACAGGGAAAAATCTGAAGACGGAGGCACAGAATGGAGTTATGCTGTCACAAGCCAAAGAATGCCAAGAATTATAAACAACCACCAGAATCTAGAAGAGGCTAGGGTGGATTCTTTCCTAGAGCCTTTGGAGGGAGCGTGGCCCTGTGGACACCTTGATTTTGGACCTCTGTCCTCTAGAACTGTCAGAGACTAGATTTCTGTTGTTTTAAGTCATTCAGTTTGTGGTAATCTGTTCTGGTAGCCCTAGGAAATTAATACAACATATTTTACAAAAATGGGATCCTTTGATACATACTATTTTATAATCTTTGTTTTTGACTTAACAATATATTACTGATGGTTTTCCATGTCACTATTTTACTTTAACAATCCTTTTAATTAGTACTTGGTTTCTATTAAATGGGTAAAACATGATTTATCTAGGCAGTATCACATTGTTAAATATTTGATTATTACCAGTTTCTACTCTTATGTTACAGTAAGCATCCTTTAATTACTGTAGCCATTGTAGTTACTTCTATTCCTATAAGTTCAGATAGGCTATATCAATTTATACTTTCTATCAGTGGTGTACGAGTATATCAATTTCTCACCAATACTTTTATATCCAACAGTTTGGGATTTTATAATCTTTAAAAAGCATTGCCAGTTTGATAGCAAAATAATGACATAATAGTCTTTTACCTTGTGAATAGTGCTGGGACATAGTGAGACTCAAAAAATGTTGGCTTTTGCTCCATTATATTACTGTTAATATAGAATTTTTCCTTTCCCCACTAATCTCAATGTCCATTTCATAATATACCAAATTCATATACATACATACCAAGATCTGAACTTTCTGTTTTGGTCCTGAATTTATACCGCTTCTCATAATCTGTACAGATACGATCAAAAGAGATCCTCTAAAATATTCCTGACTTAACCCATTGGAGTTACTCTGGCGATAAAAATTTTAAGCAAAAAAGAAAAAACTGGGATATGGGTGGGGAAAAATAGGAACAGACAGGTTTTTAATCATACCCCCAAAATCACAACTGCTGTCACAACCTAACCTTAGTTTCTTTACATACCAAGAGGTAGCTTCGTCTTCTTCTGTCTCCTTTGAACAGGAGCTTCTTGATGTTCTATGGAGTCTTTAGTTGGTGGCTCACTGCCCTCAGGTGGCCTGTGAACAGCAGTCTGAACAAGACCTTCCAAAGAAGCACTAGCTACAGAGAAACGGAGTTGGAAAAAATTGGGATAACTTGAGCAGAGATTACTAAGTCTTAAAAATATAGGGAAAGGGGGAACTGGAATGTTTCCTATATAATAACCTCTTCTCTTACAGAACTAATTGTGCCCCAAATCTTGATTTCCTCCCTCCTCACCTGTAACTTTGGGCTTTCAGTTGGGAAAAGAAATAAATGAGGGAACAAGGAAGAATGAGGAAGCAAAAAACCAGGGGGCTAGAAAGAGGAACAAAAGAAAGGCAGGAGGAAAACTGCTTCTGAACTTTCAAAAAGGTGAAAATGTAATGGAAACTGTCACCAGAGGGAATGCTCTTGTCTTATGCCTTGAGAATTATCAGCCTCTATATAGTTTAGTCCTTCATTAATAAATTAACACATGATAAAGTCATCATGGATAACTGGAGTTAACAGATAACTTAAAAATCTCTTCATCTGATCATTCATTTCAATCTCTCCCCTCATCAAATCTTTGAACAGATTTCGACCCATTTTGGCAGATTTGAATTTTACTTCATTACATTCACTACATTGCTTCTTCACAAAAGAAGAAATACAAATGAGTGAATAAACAAATGAAAAGATGCTTAACCTCATTAGTATTCAGAGAAATGGAAACTAAAATAAGCTACTTTTTGTCCACTAGGTTGACAAAAAGAATTGAAAGGTTGATATTTTCCAATGTTCTCAAGGATTTAGCAAATGTGACACTCAAACTCTGTTGGTGGCAAGAAAATAACAACTCCCTTGAAGGCAATTTGGCAGAAATTTATCATATTAATGATGCATAGGTCCTTCTGTCTAGCAGTTTTACTGCTAGCAATCCATCCTATAGAAATATCTCTTCGTCCTCACCACCCACTATTTTATGTAGAACTGCCAATTGTAGGAGTGAAAAATTTGAAGTACCCTAATTGAAGAACAATTTTAATAAAAGCCTAGCAATACACCTCCTTTTTTGTCTAGAGCACTGATTTTTTTTCTCTTTTTTACAAGAAAAAAAGCTGGTAGTTGGGATAGAGCCCTACCTCTGCTACCCCAACTCAGTCTTTATTGCATCCTTCACCAGTGACCTTGCTAAATCCACATGTACATGTCTGTACTTAATTGTGAGTATATTTTTAGGGCCTAGCATTTCAGTATGTTTGTGAATCTAAGTCTCTCTGCCTCTCTTTTCTTTTTGTTGCATATCTGTATGTCTTTCTCTATGCATCCATTTCCATTTCTCTCTTATCCTCCACCCACCATGTATTCCGCCATTTGTTAGGCAATGATAAGCTAATACAAGTTTCCAACCAGGTATAAGGTATGATCAGCTACGAGCTTTAGGAAGTTCATCCAGCAGTGGTGGGCAGGATCGACTAGGGTGGAAGAAAACTAGAAGTACAGAACAATGTTGGAGGCTACCCCAATAGCTCAGGTGAGAAGAAGAAAGGAGCTAGGCTAACTACAGTTGTGACAGTGGAAATGACAAGGGGAAAGAGACATAAAAGATACTACAGAAGAAGCAAGCTTGTGAGAGGCAGCAAGTAGAGTGAAGGGACCAGTGAGAGGCGACTGAGGTTTCCAGCCCCAGTCACTGGGAGGGAGGGAGGGAGGGAGGGAGGGAGGGAGGGAGGGAGG
>NC_041215.1:105387447-105391251 GCF_002837175.3 Physeter macrocephalus
GAGAGAGTGTGTGTGTGTGTGTGTGTGTGTGTGTGTGTGTGTGTGTGTGTGTGTGTGCAGGGGTGTCCATTAACAGAAATTTGTAAGTAAGCAGTAAAACTTGATTTATTGTTGAAAGTGATGATAAATTCTGGACATGCTGAGTTTGAGTTACTGACAGAACATCCAGGATTATCAGTGAATGTAGAGACTCTCTGACTGAAATGAGGGATCCAAGAACCTGTGTCTCTAAATCCAGTATTCTGTTCAAGGGTCTGGAACCAATCATAGCTTAAGACAACTTATGTTATTTAGGGATGAAAGACCTCAAAGAGTCCAAGAATGTTGTGGAAGTAAGATCCGGGGCAGCATAACCCTTTATTACACAAATGTTTCTAGATACTCTTCAGGCTGCCCACTACCTTGTCCCTCACTGCCACCAAGAATCCCACTGCTTCAAAGTGAACTGGATTCTATCCTTAACACAGCAGTGACTTGGGACTGGGGCCTGGCCTCTCTCTGATCTGTGATGTTTCGCATGCCTGAGGTCCTGGAAAAACTTGCGATCCCACTCAACAAAGAACACTTCTTACCTAGCGTGGTTTTTGTTCTGGGCTTCTTTTTCTTAGGACGACTAAGTGGAATATCATCTATAAAACAGAAAGAACAACAGAAAAGGCTGCCTAAAATTCAATGGAGGCAAAAGTCAAAAGGGAACTTTTAGTAGGGAAGACCTTTCCCTCTTTTCCCCTGGGTCCAGCCAATTTCTGTACATTAGGGGAAGGCAAGAGACTGACAAAGTCAAAGGGAGCCTATAGTATAGTACCGGTAGCTCACGGCTGGTCAGTAATGTTATAAACTGTGACAGAAAGTGGGCTCACCAAATATTCATCTGATCCCCTACATTTCCCAGCCCCCTTGCACTTATGTGTGGCCTATGACTGGTTTTGGCCAATAGGCTGCAAGATGAAGTGATCTGTGCCATTTGGGGGCCAAAACATTGAAAAAGCCAGTGAGTAATCCTCCAGCTTCCCCTTCCCTTGCTGTGGCAACTGAGAAGGTCTCATGTTAAGATGGCAGAACCACAACATGGAAGTAGCCTGGATCACTACATCATTAGTGAAGAGGTAGAGAAAGGTAACTGTCCTCGATTGTTGCTATGATGGACTTTGCATTAACCAGAAAAACCCCGTATAATATTAAGTAACTGAGATTTTGGGGTTAGTGTGACATAACCCAGCCTATCCTGATGAAATGAGACAAAGGAAGATGTAGTCCCTATTACGGAACTATAATCTAGCCAACAGTTATGTTCTAGGTGACTCCATTCAGGGATGAATGCTTTTTAATTTATAAGGTCAAATATCAGCCACCTAACTAGTGTTATATATCAACCATCCTTTAAAAACGGCAGTCATAGGAGATTACTATGATAAAAAAATTGTAGCATTATAAATTATACTATTCAGATTCAAGTTTAAGAGAAAATGAAGGTATCAAACTAACTTTCAAACACCAAATACTGTATTTAGAAAGTTTTACATTAACAGTGAACTAACTCACCTTGATTAGCACTTTATATGACACCGACCAAATTTAATCAGGACAGAGACAAAAAGAGAAACTCTGTTAATTAGAAATCTATTATATTGTTAGACTGAAAATTGACTTAAATCATTACAAATTTAAAATAAAATTAGCTTTCACACAAAATCAGCTAGTTTACAAACTAGCTTATTAATTATCAGTAATAAGCTGTTTAATAAGACTAACAAAGTAACCCCAATATTTTATGAACCTACATATACATATTCCCTAGTGTCTATTAATAAAGTGGATTAAACAGATTAAGAACTCTTATTTTGTCACTGATTAAAATCAGCTTAAACTCTGAGGAAACTATTCTAGCAAACAAAAGGGATCAGAATTCTGAAAAACAAGACATTAAAACACTCAGAATGGATCCATTATCCTAACACGTGGACATTTAGTCTCTGAAACAGAGCATTTAATTATAACCATTATCTTGATGATTCAAGAATTATTCATCTTTAAACTTTCAGGAAATCTCTTCTGAATTATTATAATTGTGTAACAGTACTAGTCAATTTTTTTCACTTTATTCACTTTGCATTCTTAAAACTCAATAATAAAATTACTGTAAATTATTTTTACCTTGGCACAGGTGGAAGGGCTCGTGGAGGACGCTATGGGGAAAAGAAAAAGAAAACTGCTTGTAAGTAAAAACCTTAGAGCATCTTTACTTCGTGTATTTCAAATTTTTGATAATCCTATTCGTCAAGTGAAACCCAGGAGGTACTGATGAGAATCAGATGGGCAATTTTAATTTGTCCTATCACTTCTGAATTTCATATAAAGTTCCTTCCTTCCTATATTCCTTAATGTCTACAGACCAGGCTCTGTTCTAAGCATCAGGGATATACTAATGAACAAAACAGAGGGATCCTTGCTCTTAAGGAACTTACATTCTAGTGGTTAAGTATTAGACAATAACATTAAGTATATATATTTTAAATATATATATATGGAAGAGAAGAATGAGGAGTGCTACTTTAGTTAGGAAAAGTCTCTCTTTAGTTAGGAGACATTTGAGCTGAGATCTGAATAAGAAAGGAGCCAAAGGGGAGAAATACAAAGTCCTTTATGGGAGATTGGGCTTCGAGAGTTCCAGATAAAAGAAGGCCAATAAGGATGAAGCACAGTTATCAAGGCATGGGCAGATTAATTAGGAAGACAAAGGGAAGGAGCCTGGATTTTTTTTAATTGGGATATAGTTGCTTTACAATGTTGTGTTAGTTTCTGCTGTACAGCAAAGTGAATCAGCCATATGTATACATATATCCTCTCTTTTTTGGATTTCCTTCCCTTTTAGGTCACCACAGAGCACTGAGTAGAGTTCCCTGTGCTATACAGCAGGTTCTCATTAGTTATCTATTTTATACATAGCTGTTATATATATGTCAATCCCAATCTCCCAATTCATCCCATGCGCCCCTTCCCTCCTTGGTGTCCACTCGCTTGTTCTCTACGTCTGTGTCACTATTTCTGCTTTGCAAATAGGTTCATCTGTACCATTCAAAAGGGATTAAAGAGCTAAACGTAAGACCGGACACTATAAAACTCTTAGAGGAAAAGACAGAAAGAACACTCTTTGACATAAATCACAGCAAGATCTTTTTTGACCCACCTGCTAGAGTAATGAAAATAAAAACAAAAACAAATGGGACCTAATTATACGTAAAAGCTTTTGCACAGCAAAGGAAACAATAAACAAGATGAAAAGACAACCCTCAGAATGAGAGAAAATATGTAAATGAAGCAACCGAAAAGGGATTAATTTCCAAAATATACAAACAGCTCATGCAGCTCAGTATCAAAAAACAAACAACCCAATCAAAAAATGGGTGGAAGACCTAAATAGACATATCTCCAAAGAAGACATACAGATGGCCAAGAGGCACATGAAAACATGCTCAACATCACTAATTATTAGAGATTTTGTTTTAATTCAATGGGGAGCCAATGGAGGTTTTGGGGTTTTTTTGTTTTTTTGTGGGGTTTTTTTGGCTGTGTTGGGTCTCCGTTTCTGTGCAAGGGCTTTCTCCAGTTGCGGCGAGCGGGGGCCACTCTTCATCACAGTGCGCAGGCCTCTCACTAATCGCAGCCTCTCTTGTTGCAGAGCACAAGCTCCAGACGTGCAGGCTCAGTAGTTGTGGCTGGTGGGCTCTAGAGTGCAGGCTCAGTAGTTGTGGCTCACAGGCCTAGTTGCTCCGCGGCATGTGGGATCCTCCCAGACCAGGGCTC
>NC_041215.1:105393074-105400052 GCF_002837175.3 Physeter macrocephalus
TAAAAGCTTTTGCACAGCAAAGGAAACAATAAACAAGATGAAAAGACAACCCTCAGAATGAGAGAAAATATGTAAATGAAGCAACCGAAAAGGGATTAATTTCCAAAATATACAAACAGCTCATGCAGCTCAGTATCAAAAAACAAACAACCCAATCAAAAAATGGGTGGAAGACCTAAATAGACATATCTCCAAAGAAGACATACAGATGGCCAAGAGGCACATGAAAACATGCTCAACATCACTAATTATTAGAGATTTTGTTTTAATTCAATGGGGAGCCAATGGAGGTTTTGGGGTTTTTTTGTTTTTTTGTGGGGTTTTTTTGGCTGTGTTGGGTCTCCGTTTCTGTGCAAGGGCTTTCTCCAGTTGCGGCGAGCGGGGGCCACTCTTCATCACAGTGCGCAGGCCTCTCACTAATCGCAGCCTCTCTTGTTGCAGAGCACAAGCTCCAGACGTGCAGGCTCAGTAGTTGTGGCTGGTGGGCTCTAGAGTGCAGGCTCAGTAGTTGTGGCTCACAGGCCTAGTTGCTCCGCGGCATGTGGGATCCTCCCAGACCAGGGCTCAAACCTGTGTCCCCTGCATTGGCAGGCGGACTCTCAACCACTGCGCCACCAGGGAAGCCCCGCCAATGGAGGTTTTAAGCCACATAGTAACATACTTTTAAAAAACATACTCTGAAACATACAGTGTGAAAAACGCATTTTAGGGCAGAAAGGAAAAAAAACTTATAAATGCTATTTTACATGAATAAGAAAAGTGTTTGCAGTTCAGAGAAATTACAGTTAAGTAGCACTCTGGAATCTTGCAAAATAAAATACTAACAAAAATGCCTAGAAATCAGTTTAATGTTCCAAGTATCTCAAGCTGCTTGCAAAGGACATTGATTTAAAAAGGTTAAATTTTAAACACTCGTAGTTCGTTCCACAACTGTCCCATTTACCTATCCATTCATTCAAAAAGTGTGTTAATACAAATGCTAAAAGATTAGGACAAGGCCAGCTGTCTTAACACTATCCAGTAGTCAAAATTCAACCAGCAAAGGACAGTTATTGTTCTTTCTATCTATCTACAAAGCGGTATTGTTCTAAAGATGCTATGGACCGCTTTCTCACCAACTCAGTTCACACGATAACTCCACATTTCAAAAGTCCCGCAAAAATGACGTATCATCCATCCAGAAACCCAACCTCGACACTCCTCAAAAGCAGGACGGCTCAACTGAACTGAAAGTAACTAAGGCTCGCTTACCACCTGCTTCTTCCCCATTCCGTCTAAAGCTGGGCTGCCCGGCAGCCGCTGACTCCCAGCCGCGGGTCGCTCACACCCCGCCCAGGTTCACACCCGCCCAGCGGGCCCCGCGCACAGGCGCAATGCGTCATCGAACTGCGCCGCAGAGGCCGCTCTGCCCCGCAGCCTCCTCCATCAGGGTGGGAGCGAGGGGGAGCGCGGAGGCCTGGTGTGGCTTTTCCAGTCTACTTCTGCGGAAAAGGGGGCGTCGGAGTCGGGGCTGACGTGCCCGGGAGGAGAGACTCCAGCGGGCGCGGTGTAGCAATCACGATTTTTCCCATGGTTTCCCAAGTGGTTGCGGTGATTTGTTCGAGGGAAGTGAGAGAACATCAGGATTAAAAGTCCCCGCTGGCAAACGGCTATCTCTTTCCCGGGCGGCTAAATGCCCTCCGGGAGGAGTCCATAAAGGGACCCTCTGTGGCAGGCCCCGGACCCGCAGGGACAGGGGCGGCAGCGATGTGAGGCGTCGTCATGGCAACATGCGCACTCAGGCCCCCGGAAACTTCAAGCCTGGCTCCTCGCCCAGCTCCTGGAGTTCGGGTCCGGCCTTGGGAAGAACTTCCAGCCCCCACCCCCAGCTCTATCCTGTGAGCGCCAAATGGGCCGATGCGCGCGCTCCCCGAGCTGGGCTCTCCCCTTCTGGTCCCCAGCATGTCGGTGTCCGCTCCGCCCCAGAGGTAGCGGCTGCGTTAAGGCAGCGGCCAACGCGCCCCTCACCGCTCACCGGGTGGTCCTCCTCCACCCGGAGCCCCGAGTCCGCCCTCATGGCGCTGTGCCCGCCGGGCTCCCTCGGCGCAACGGCCGCCGGCCCGAGCCTGGCTCCCCGCGACGCCGAGGCCTCTGGGACCTGCGGGAGGCGGAGGCTTCGCGGCGCCTGATTAAGCCACCGCCCCCGGCCCGGGTCTCCGCTCGGCCCCGCGTTGCCAAGCTCCGCGTTCCAAGGCGACGGGGTTAGAGGCTCACCCGTTTAGCCACCAGGCGCGCGCGCGCGCGCGCGTGTTGGGTGATACAGGCAGTTCTCAGATTCTCTCCAGTTGCGTGTGTGTGTGTGTTGATACAGGCAATTCTCAGATTCTCTCCAGTTGTGTGTGTGTGTGTGTGTGTTGATACAGGTAATTCTCAGATTCTCTCCAGTTGCGCGTGTGTGTGTGTTGATACAGGCAATTCTCAGATTCTCTCCAGTTGCTTATCAAATCCGGGATCACATGAGTGTTAAAAATGACTTAGTTTTCTTCGTTTTGTTTGGTCGGGTTTCTTAGAAAAATAACACTTATTCACTTTAAATTTTAAAACTACAGATGTTTTGAAGCATATACTCTGTTTTATAGTTAAGAAAGAGCAGAGGGATGGCATGGATGTGGAAAAAGTTAGGGAATGATGCAGAAGATGAACAGATACTAGGGCAAGAAGAGCGACTGGAAGTCTCAGACTTAAGGAAGTAAGAAAAACAAGACTTCGTGGAATAACATCCTCATCCTGTGGTTTTCTCAGATGTTGGTCTCTAGCACTAAAATCCATTGCTCTTTCCTAATTTAGGCATAAATGTAGATACTGGCTTTTGGGAAAATTAATGATTGTTGCAGCCCTGATCAAAAGAATAATTTTCCTTGCAGCCTAATGTGTAAAATGAGAGCAGTGCTGTTTCTGTAAGTTTTGATGTTAGATGTGAAATGTGTATATTAACCCCTCTTTCTTGCAGTTAGTCAACTAGGTACTTTTTGTCAAAACCATGTTTATAAAACAGAAGTTTCATGAGGTAAACTACAGTTTCTGAAATTAAATACGACTTATTTTACTTACGAAAGCTCTTTATCTGAATCATACAAAAGCCATCTGAAATCTGTGAAAGGTTCTCTTATTCAGTGACTTAACATTGTTCATATTCCTACCAATTGCTGCATATGAGGTAAAGGAACACATTTTTCCCTGAAAGCCAAGTAGATAACTCTACATAACCATACAATACAGGTTTTTTTCAAATAAGATTAATTAACGAACTGCAGTACTTTTAAAGTTGCACACATTATAATAGGGCAAATACAATAGTGCTGTTTTAGATTGCAGCTGTTTTTCCAGCTCTCTGTAATAGGTGAACATTGTTAAAACTCCAGTATTAAGCAGAAGGGCCTCCTTAAGATTCAGTATCAGAGGAAACCCATGTTGCTGGTACCCACTGAGGCTCCTCCTGAGCCTTCTGAACTGCAGACAACAACTGGGCACATGCATCTTGCAAGCTGTCATTCACAATCACATGATCAAAAAACTGGCCAAACTGAGTCTCCATTTTTTGGGCTAAATCCTCCATCTCTTGTAGATCTTCATCCTTTAGGAGAAATAGAAAAATATGCATAGCAAACTTAATGAGACAAATAGAAATAATATGCAGTTTGTTATTGCTGTTACATTCAGTTGTGTAGCTGTTTATAAACACAATTATGTCATATAAATGTCCTCCATTCTAAACCACAAAACTTGTGTTTCTATCTTTAGTCTTACTTAATGTCTCCCAGGTCAGGTTTTCACAAAATTGAGTAACAGTTTGTAGACAGACCAATCCTCTCAACTTCCTATTTGGACTTAAATTATCTTACTCTATTATCTAAACTCTTGAAGCTCTCAAACCATATACAACATAAAACCAAAGAAATTTTACCAGTTAAATATAAATAAAACTTAAAACATAAATTTCAAATGAGCATTAATCTGATAAGAATGACATTATTTTGCAGATACAAAATGGCCACTTTGCACATGAGGATGGTATGAACTGGTTCTTCGAAATGAGGCATACCTTTATTACTCTTTGCTTCATGATGACTGAATTCACCTATAATATTGTCTATTTCTACTATTGTGAAATGTTCGTTTAGTCAAGGTCATTTGGCCTTCACTTGGCACTAATGCATTAAATTCATTGCTACTATTTTCTTATTTGTCCACAATAATTAAAATAGTACAACTTATTGCTAATGCAATCATAAACACAAACATAAATACAGGCACTGAGATCTTGTGGCAGTACTCCTTTATAAGATGACCAGAAGCAATTTTGTTAATTTTTTAGATTGCCATAATAATGAGAACAGAATTTGAAATGCCCATAAGACTCAGAGAATATATCAACAGACTCCACTGTTTGAAATGCAAACTGGAGAATCAAACTTTCTTTATACAGTAGCCATTGAAAAAATAATGAAGATAAAAATAGAGAGATAAAGGATAATATAATGATACCTCATGCTCCCATCAGTAACACATATACTAAAATTGGAAAGATGTAGAGATTAGCACGGCCCCTATTAAAGGATGACATGCAAATTCGTGGAGCAGTCCATATGTTTAATTTGAGTTTTGCAAGATGAAAAAGTTCTGGAGATCTGCTTCACAATATGAATAGACTTAACACTACTTAACTGTACACTTAAAATGGTTAAGATGGTAAGTTTTATGTTTTATGTTATATGTTTTTTACCACACACACAAACAAGTGGATGTAATATCTTGATCTAGGTGACGGTTACTTGGGTGCATACACATGTAAAAAGTCATTGAGCTGTACACTTAAGATTTATACACCTTGCTGAATGTATGTTATGATTTAAAATATTTAAAGTATATTTAATGAAAAAAATATATATGTATATCTGGGAAAAAGAATCACTGATTAATCCCATCTGGCTTGGCCCCTCTATTATTGCTATAATCATTAATAAACATCCTTTGTGTTTTAATATATATTTATAAAGGTATCTCACATTACAGATGAGATAATTGACTAGAGCATTTTAAAGTAAATTCAAATGCTTTTGTAAAATAAATAATCTATTTAAAATACACGCACCCAATTTCTGTGTGACTGCAAATTGTGGCTTGAGGGCCTTTTTTTTAAAAGCTAAACCCAAAAAGAGGAGAAAAAAAAATGAGTAGCCTTATAGTAGTTATTAAACTTTATTTTAATATCTATAAATGATGTCCAGTAAAAAGGATAAATGAAACAAAAATCATAAATTTTTGTTTCATTAGAAACAAAAATTATATTCCTTAACATAGGGACGCTCTGGAAACAAAAAAGTAATTTTTGACTAGGAAAAAAACCCCACAATACACTCATCTATTTCCTCTGTATCTTACCTTGAACTTCATGTCCACAAAGTAGTTTGTAATGATCTTGGCATTTTTCCGAGATTGCTTCATACAACTCATGCTAGATGGCTTTATAAATATGACATAGGGCTTCAGTTCATGGGTTCGAGCCACTTGAATACCCTACACAGAAAAATTAAATGCACATTTAAAAACAGAAGTCCTAGCAACCAAAATATCTCAGTTGGGAGAGCATTAGATTGAAGATCTAAAAACAGAAGTCCTAATTTCCTAGAATCAACATGAATGTTCTCAAAATTTCTAAGAACAGAAATTAGCAGTTATTTTTAACCAGAGTATATTCTCATGTGCTCCCAAGTCCTCAACTCTAAAAAACATTTTAATAATTAAGAGATGGAGTTCTGGAATCAAAATTAAGATCAAATACTGGTTCTTCCTCTTGCTAGCTATGACATCCTTATTGAAATCTGAGAATAGGATTCTATACATGATCTCATGGGGAAAAGACAGGACAGACTCTCAAGGCCCATCAGCTCTATTTCACCCTCACTTCCCTTTCCTCTTGCCATTGTCTCAAACCGGATAAAACTGACATCTTCACACTGACCACCAGTTTGACCACGAAGTGAGAACAAATCTCATGTCCCCTGATTTTCTTTAGCACACAAGGTGTATTTTTACATGACTACAGAAAATGCAAAGAAAATACAGGATTATAAAAATTTGGACTACACGTTGTATGTTTTTTATCTTACCTTAACTCGCTTATTCCTGCTCTATTCCACATATGGTCTCAGGGAGACAGCTATCGATATGATAACATAGGATCCTCACCTCCTTGTGTAAAGCAACATGTTATTCCCTCCACAAGAAGTTACCTTGATGCGTTTGTGATCAAGGTCAAAGCAAGATTCTTAGTTTTCTTTATGGCTACCTGCTCAGTTCTGTTTTTTTTGTTTGTTTGTTTGTTTTGTCTGAGAAACTAGATTTTTTTCCCCAACTAAGACAAGATAATGGCAATTGATCCTTCAAGTAAGATCCTGGTCCTTAGATATGGGAAGTAGTCTTATCCTAACAGAATAAAGTGTCTCAACTACAACCTAAAGCATGTGCATAAAATGGATGACATGCATTCATTACTTTGGGGAGATGGGAAATACTCCACCACAGACCCACCTGAGGCTCTAAGTCCATGACACAAATCTTTCCTTCATCAAGGACTGCTTGAACAGCATCCACACTAGTGCCATACAGGTGGCCTTTGTACTCACCATACTCGAGCATCCTGCAAGGGTGGGACAAAGAAAACAAGAACTGGGGCTTCCCTGGTGGCACAGTGGTTGAGAATCTGCCTGCCAATGCAGGGGACACGGGTTCGAGCTCTGGTCTGGGAAGATCCCACATGCCGCGGAGCAGCTGGGCGCGTGAGCCACAACTACTGAGCCTGTGCGTCTGGAGCCTGTGCTCCGCAACGGGAGAGACCGCGACAGCGAGAGGCCCGCACACCGCGATGAAGAGTGGCTCCCGCTCGCCGCAACTAGAGAAAGCCCTCGCACAGAAACGAAGACCCAACACAGCCAAAAA
>NC_041215.1:105400136-105413683 GCF_002837175.3 Physeter macrocephalus
TGGTGGCACAGTGGTTGAGAATCTGCCTGCCAATGCAGGGGACACGGGTTCGAGCTCTGGTCTGGGAAGATCCCACATGCCGCGGAGCAGCTGGGCGCGTGAGCCACAACTACTGAGCCTGTGCGTCTGGAGCCTGTGCTCCGCAACGGGAGAGGCCGCGACAGCGAGAGGCCCGCACACCGCGATGAAGAGTGGCTCCCGCTCGCCGCTAGAGAAAGCCCTCGCACAGAAACGAAGACCCAACACAGCCAAAAATAAATAAATACATAAATAAGATTTTTTTAAAAAAGAAACTTGTTTAAAAAAAAAAAAACAAGAACTGTTTCTACAGGTAAAATATTATTAGTAATAACATAAACTCCAACAGAATAGAATAAAATATGTGGACCTTGATGGCACAAAATGGATTAGTGGATATTTGACAGGAGAAAAAAAATATGTTAGGAGATCTAGGACTTAACTACTTCTTCAAATTCTCTAAAATCTGCAGCTCAGTTCTGCTCCCTCTCCAGACTCAATGATTTGGTGTACTAGTAAATCAATATACATTTCCTTACTCAATTCTCCAGATGCAAAAAAATTACCCCAGGAGTTTTGGACAATGCATAAAAATAGGGGTTCTAGTTTGAATGTTAAACAACCAGAGGGGAGAATCAGATTCTGGACGTCTAGCTTACCTGTGACTATACATGAGGCTTTCAAATGTTTCCTTTGACACATAGTGATACTCACGGCCATCCATTTCATAACTCTTTTTGGAACGAGTAGTATCTGACAAAAAAGGGAATTTTTAAAAAGATTTTAGAATCTTCAAAATGTTTTATTACCCATATGCATTTGGATAAAGATGTCTGATCAAAATAAATTAATTAATACATAAACAGATAGATAAATTTAATGCTAGAACCAAAAAAGGGAGCCAGACTGGTGATAAGAAAGTAGAAGTTCTCATATCAAAATCAGCTAATCATAAGCCTTTGTTAAGTGTTCGTGGTATAAACTAGACCAGAGTGTATTATGTATTAAGCCAAGATAAGAAGGCCCTAAGGGAACTCTTGCTGTTACTTCAGAACAGGAAGTAGTGAAGTATATGTGAGCCCTAAGGTGGCTCAGGCCCCCGGGTAGCAAAACCAGCAATATCTTATGTTTAGATAATGCATTTCCCAAGATCTCATTTCATCCTTCACATTAGTAGCTAGGTAAAAGGTTATTATCCGTAGTTTACTGGTAAGTAACTGAAGATTTTAGAGAGTAACTAACTTGCTCACATGAGTAAAACAAATGAAAAACAAAGTTGAAAACAAGCACCTAGGTGTCCTGACTCCTCCCAGACTAATGTCTCCTATTATGCCAGGTTGTCTCAGATTTGAAATGGAGAAAGCTCATGACAGTCTGCAGTTTTGCCCAGATGCATTAATATCCAAGTGAGATGGTGATTAGTTTTAGTGATCTCCAGAAAGGAAAGATTGGTGGAGTCTGGATTCAGTCTGATTCTTTGATATCAGCACTTTGATTATAGATTCTTCAGCCTAAACAGTACCTGGTGTAGAGCATAGGAGTTCATTGACTACCTAAAAGTGATTCATTGTCTGCTCATCCATTTATTCAACTAACATATACTGAGTGCCTATGTTCCTGCTATCATGTTAGGTTCTTAGAACACAAAGATGAATAAGACACGGTTCCAACTCCGTGACCTGTATCTACTGCAAAGCTGCTAGTCCCTTAACCTATATTACAAAAAATTCTCCTTATTCATAAAAAAATGTGTATTTGTATTTGATAAAGTTTAAGGATGAAATAGATCAACATCTGATGATATCAACACATGGAAACGACCAAGCAGGAATTTGAAACAGGCCCTAAATGATAAAAGGAGTTCCGGACATTTCAAGAAGCTCAGAAAGCAAAGGTCATCTGGGGATCATTTTTGTTTTTTCTTTATTGAAGCCTCTCTTTATATCCTTATAGTCCCTACAGTTATGCCACTTCTCCTATAGCATTTTTGTTTTTGTCTTTTGGCCATGCTGCGCAGCATGTGGCATCTTAGTGCCCCAACGAGGTATCGGAACTGCGCCCCCTGCAGTGGAAGCGTGGAGTCTTAACCACTGGACCACCAGGGAAGTCCCTGTTCTAAAGCTTTGTACTGAAAAAAATTCTAGTT
This sequence comes from Physeter macrocephalus, assembly GCF_002837175.3. Lineage (NCBI taxonomy): Eukaryota > Metazoa > Chordata > Mammalia > Artiodactyla > Physeteridae > Physeter > Physeter macrocephalus. The sequence goes on from NC_041215.1 coordinate 105,402,301, forward strand.
CTCAGGTGATAGTAAATTATGTTCATATAAGCCTAAGATGACCCTTTCTCCTTGGCTTCTATTGGACTATATGTTATATGGTAGGTTAAAGTCTGTGAATTGGTGCATAATTCATTTTAAGGCATTCATTTTAGGCTTAAAACTGTTCACTAAATTTAAAAAGCAAAATATGGGCGACATATTCCCACTTTGAATGATGGTTATCCAGACAACTTAAAATTCTTCTGTGTTCTGTGGGCATTTTATTTTTATCCAGATTATTGAAAATGGTGATTTCTTTATTAGTTTTTGTTTTTGAGATTAGTGTCCATTCTTACATATGTAAACTGTACTTGGAAAGCACAACCTATGGAATGTGATCATAAAACAACTTTGTTTTCCCTGGCCCTGGATGAAATTCCCGTGACTCTCCTGATTGCTCTTAGGTTTTAAAAAAAAGTTCATTATCATTCATGCCAAAACCTCAGCCTCAATTTAATAATTAAAATTCCATTCCCATGTAATAATCGAAATTATGAACTTCATTTATATTTTAGGCTTCTTCTCCCCACAACTGGCTCAGACTGGCCTCACCCAGGGAAGCCTGCCATCAGAGAAGTCAGAAGTCAGGAAACTGAGTTTGATTCAGTTCTTCTCTTCCTTTTCATTGCATTTCTACTGTTCCTCCCCCAATTTTATAACTCTGCAAGGCTACAGTGCAGAGAGAGAGAGGAGAGGCGAGCAGCGCAGGAAAATTCTTACTTAATTGATGCTGGTGCTGGTTGCTCTTGGCTCCTTTTAGACCTGGCAGATGTTTAAATCTGGCTCTTTATCTCCTAGAGGATGTAGTGGGTAATTTTGCAGAGGCTACCACCACCACCAGCACTGCTGCATATCCCAAATCCATCTCTATTCCACCTAGCCATCTGTGATTTCTTCCACACCCTCGGGTATCTGGGGGTTCACTTTTGGCCTCCTTTTACAGAGGCTTCCTCTTGGGCAAGAACCAAGACAACCCCGGATGAAGAGTGGCTCCCGCTCGCCGCAACTAGAGAAAGCCCTCGCACAGAAACGAAGACCCAACACAGCCAAAAATAAATAAATACATAAATAAGATTTTTTTTAAAAAGAAACTTGTTTAAAAAAAAAAAACAAGAACTGTTTCTACAGGTAAAATATTATTAGTAATAACATAAACTCCAACAGAATAGAATAAAATATGTGGACCTTGATGGCACAAAATGGATTAGTGGATATTTGACAGGAGAAAAAAAATATGTTAGGAGATCTAGGACTTAACTACTTCTTCAAATTCTCTAAAATCTGCAGCTCAGTTCTGCTCCCTCTCCAGACTCAATGATTTGGTGTACTAGTAAATCAATATACATTTCCTTACTCAATTCTCCAGATGCAAAAAAATTACCCCAGGAGTTTTGGACAATGCATAAAAATAGGGGTTCTAGTTTGAATGTTAAACAACCAGAGGGGAGAATCAGATTCTGGACGTCTAGCTTACCTGTGACTATACATGAGGCTTTCAAATGTTTCCTTTGACACATAGTGATACTCACGGCCATCCATTTCATAACTCTTTTTGGAACGAGTAGTATCTGACAAAAAAGGGAATTTTTAAAAAGATTTTAGAATCTTCAAAATGTTTTATTACCCATATGCATTTGGATAAAGATGTCTGATCAAAATAAATTAATTAATACATAAACAGATAGATAAATTTAATGCTAGAACCAAAAAAGGGAGCCAGACTGGTGATAAGAAAGTAGAAGTTCTCATATCAAAATCAGCTAATCATAAGCCTTTGTTAAGTGTTCGTGGTATAAACTAGACCAGAGTGTATTATGTATTAAGCCAAGATAAGAAGGCCCTAAGGGAACTCTTGCTGTTACTTCAGAACAGGAAGTAGTGAAGTATATGTGAGCCCTAAGGTGGCTCAGGCCCCCGGGTAGCAAAACCAGCAATATCTTATGTTTAGATAATGCATTTCCCAAGATCTCATTTCATCCTTCACATTAGTAGCTAGGTAAAAGGTTATTATCCGTAGTTTACTGGTAAGTAACTGAAGATTTTAGAGAGTAACTAACTTGCTCACATGAGTAAAACAAATGAAAAACAAAGTTGAAAACAAGCACCTAGGTGTCCTGACTCCTCCCAGACTAATGTCTCCTATTATGCCAGGTTGTCTCAGATTTGAAATGGAGAAAGCTCATGACAGTCTGCAGTTTTGCCCAGATGCATTAATATCCAAGTGAGATGGTGATTAGTTTTAGTGATCTCCAGAAAGGAAAGATTGGTGGAGTCTGGATTCAGTCTGATTCTTTGATATCAGCACTTTGATTATAGATTCTTCAGCCTAAACAGTACCTGGTGTAGAGCATAGGAGTTCATTGACTACCTAAAAGTGATTCATTGTCTGCTCATCCATTTATTCAACTAACATATACTGAGTGCCTATGTTCCTGCTATCATGTTAGGTTCTTAGAACACAAAGATGAATAAGACACGGTTCCAACTCCGTGACCTGTATCTACTGCAAAGCTGCTAGTCCCTTAACCTATATTACAAAAAATTCTCCTTATTCATAAAAAAATGTGTATTTGTATTTGATAAAGTTTAAGGATGAAATAGATCAACATCTGATGATATCAACACATGGAAACGACCAAGCAGGAATTTGAAACAGGCCCTAAATGATAAAAGGAGTTCCGGACATTTCAAGAAGCTCAGAAAGCAAAGGTCATCTGGGGATCATTTTTGTTTTTTCTTTATTGAAGCCTCTCTTTATATCCTTATAGTCCCTACAGTTATGCCACTTCTCCTATAGCATTTTTGTTTTTGTCTTTTGGCCATGCTGCGCAGCATGTGGCATCTTAGTGCCCCAACGAGGTATCGGAACTGCGCCCCCTGCAGTGGAAGCGTGGAGTCTTAACCACTGGACCACCAGGGAAGTCCCTGTTCTAAAGCTTTGTACTGAAAAAAATTCTAGTTCTCAGGTGATAGTAAATTATGTTCATATAAGCCTAAGATGACCCTTTCTCCTTGGCTTCTATTGGACTATATGTTATATGGTAGGTTAAAGTCTGTGAATTGGTGCATAATTCATTTTAAGGCATTCATTTTAGGCTTAAAACTGTTCACTAAATTTAAAAAGCAAAATATGGGCGACATATTCCCACTTTGAATGATGGTTATCCAGACAACTTAAAATTCTTCTGTGTTCTGTGGGCATTTTATTTTTATCCAGATTATTGAAAATGGTGATTTCTTTATTAGTTTTTGTTTTTGAGATTAGTGTCCATTCTTACATATGTAAACTGTACTTGGAAAGCACAACCTATGGAATGTGATCATAAAACAACTTTGTTTTCCCTGGCCCTGGATGAAATTCCCGTGACTCTCCTGATTGCTCTTAGGTTTTAAAAAAAAGTTCATTATCATTCATGCCAAAACCTCAGCCTCAATTTAATAATTAAAATTCCATTCCCATGTAATAATCGAAATTATGAACTTCATTTATATTTTAGGCTTCTTCTCCCCACAACTGGCTCAGACTGGCCTCACCCAGGGAAGCCTGCCATCAGAGAAGTCAGAAGTCAGGAAACTGAGTTTGATTCAGTTCTTCTCTTCCTTTTCATTGCATTTCTACTGTTCCTCCCCCAATTTTATAACTCTGCAAGGCTACAGTGCAGAGAGAGAGAGGAGAGGCGAGCAGCGCAGGAAAATTCTTACTTAATTGATGCTGGTGCTGGTTGCTCTTGGCTCCTTTTAGACCTGGCAGATGTTTAAATCTGGCTCTTTATCTCCTAGAGGATGTAGTGGGTAATTTTGCAGAGGCTACCACCACCACCAGCACTGCTGCATATCCCAAATCCATCTCTATTCCACCTAGCCATCTGTGATTTCTTCCACACCCTCGGGTATCTGGGGGTTCACTTTTGGCCTCCTTTTACAGAGGCTTCCTCTTGGGCAAGAACCAAGACAACCCCGGGCTGACTTTCTTCCATGTTATCCACCCAGATCTGGTCCTTGGGAAAAATCACAACTCTTTTGCTGTGACAGACTCTAAAAGGGCAGCTACCTCCCAAAATACAGCCTTTGGCCACTTCCTCTAAGCTCTTATCCTTTAGATTTTTCAGATATAATTCTGACACCAGTCTTCTGTGTCTCCCAAACAGCAGGGAACACATATTAAGCTCTTTAAGTGGTTTTCCTAACTTCTTCTCTCTTGCCTGGAGGTGAAGGGGAAGCACCCACACCCACATGCTCCTCCAGCTTGGATGGTATAATACTTATAGTTTATATAAAATTATAAGTGCATATATTAAAATTAAAAATATGATAAAGCATTTAAAGAGCCAAGCACACCGCCAGGAAGATAGTAAGTACTAATGAATGTTAGCCATTATTGCTCAATAATTAGTTTTCCTGAAAGGTTATCTATATGATTGCTAAAAAATGAAAAGAAGAGTCACCTTTTAAAAGCCTAGCTAGGCTACACGCTAGTAAATCAGTTTCCTCTATTAAAATAAATATAGTTAGAAATATTGAGGACTATCTCTTGTGTCTTATATTCTTACAACAAAGGTGGTATAACATAGTTAAGTGAGATGAGTACATCTACAGAGGCAAAGAAAGTTCTACCAAAACATGAACCCCTATGAAAGAAAAAGTAAACGTACGTGGCACAGCACTTTGAAAACGGTTCGGATCAAGTTCAATGAGTTGTCTCCTCAGTTCATTTACTCCAACACCAGAAGGTCCTAAACACAAAACATCACATATGGAAATTATTACAGGTGGATAAGTAGAGTTACGTGATGAAATCATCACTTCAGTCTTCCTGTTGAAGACACTTGAGAGCACATGGTATTGGGGAAATAACATAGTTTCCATTCTCATGAATTGAAATAACCCCAGAAAACTCTTGGGAATTTTCTTGGTTACCCATGGAGTAACCCACACTTCTCCAACATTCAGAAATGAGGTAGGGAATTGCAGGAACCTGTCACACCAGCAAACTTCATCTAATGTTGGATATTCAGAATTCTCTGGCCTCTAGTCAGATCATTTGAGACAAGCTGCCTTTTCTCTTCCCATGAAGTTCCTATCACATCACAACCAGCTTCCACAATTACAGAATTCAGGGACACATCTCCTGACAGATGGTGGAGTCAGCACCCCCATGTGCAAGTGGAGATAGGGCTGGCTTCATGAGCAGAGAACTGTGTGGTCCACAAGCCCATGCTTAGGCTACTGCACTTGGCTTAATGCTCTTCTGCTCCCACATTGAAATTCTTAATCATTTTTGAATAAGGGGCTTTTGCATTTTTATTTTGCCCAGCATCCTAAAAATTCTGTAGCTGGTCCGAGCTGTAAGGTATGTTGTTCTGCTCCAAAGGGGCCTGCCTTGATCACAACTGGAATACACAGAGAAGATGGCAGTAAGAGGTAAGTTCCTACTGCTGCAGTGGCCAGCTTTGAAGAGATCTTGGTCACAAAGTAGATCATCTCAGGACTTCCCTGGTGGCGCAGTGGTTAAGAATCCGCCTGCCAATGCAGGGGACACAGGTTCGAGCCCTGGTCCAGGGAGCTCCCACATGCTGTAGAGCAACTAAGCCCGTGCGCCACAACTAGTGAGCCCACGTGCCACAGCTACTGAAGCCCGCGCACCTAGAGCCCATGCTCCACAACAAGAGAAGCCACTGCAATGAGAAGCCCGTGCACCGTAAGGAAGAGTAGCTCCCGCTCACTGCAACTAGAGAAAGCCAGCGCGCAGCAACGAAGACCCAATGCAGCCAAAAATAAATAAAATTTTTTGAAAAAGTAGATCATCCCAGCACTATATTTGCCCTGTTCTTCAGCACCAAAGATACAGTCCAGAAGACTTTTAGGCACTCTTCTAAAGGAGATGGTTACAAATTTCTTAAGGGAATGAATCTTAAGCATTTTTATTTCTAATATAGATTAATGATCCAGTCTGGGGGGAAACATTCATCTATGCTTGTAGAACAAATTCTAAATGAGATATTTTTAAAAATCTCGCTTATAACCTAATCATACTACATCTTGTTATTACACAGGTTCATATACACCATGGCATACCGCATTCAATTGTAGAAAATAAAAGCATGATCCATAACGTTTTATTTATAAACACATAAAAAACAGGCTTTATTTTTTTTTTAAGGTGTTTATATGCAGGTCCATAAAGACTCTTACTTTTACCATTACTCCCAATGCAAGACTACGGAATCCAGGAGAGCCTCGCCATGGATGAGGAGACACTGCCTCCGGGGACATACCCACGAGCACGATGAGGCGGTGCTTGTCTGCAGGGCGTCGCTGGTACCGCACCACCTCCTCGTACGGGGCGCCCGCTGCGCCGGAGCAGGTGCTGGCGCCGCATACCTTGGCTCTCAGCTGGCTGAGGTGGGACCAGCGGCGGCAGAGGCGCATGCTGCGACGGAAACCGGCTGCGAGGGGAAGACACGCACAGGACGTGAGACCCAGGGCAGGAGATGTCGCTTCCTGCCTCACACCTGACGGAGCATGCGGTGACTGTGATCGGAAGAGTTAATTAACACACATCTGTCTGAAGGTAGAAGATAGGAAGCAATACAAAGGAAAACAGCAAAATGCCCCCACGTGACCTCTAAGGTGCATCCAGCGCCTGCTACGTGCCGGGCATTGGTGCTGGGGATACAGTGGTCAACTAAACCAAGCCCATTTCCTCATGGAATTTACATTTCATGCAGGAGGAGAGAGAAAAAGAAACTGCAACCAAAAAATAAGTGCTTAGAAGAAGGGTAAGTGGATAGCGACCAGGATGCTTTTTCAGACTGGCGGTTCATTTAAGCGTCTCTGAAAAGTCGACACTGAGCAGGGCTCTGAATGATGTAACGGAGCCAGGTGAGGAGGCGTCTGTGGAGAAGAGCAGTCCAGGCTGAGGGCACAGCATTGCAAAGGTGCAGAGAAAGGATCTTGCTTGGAGTGCTTGAGGAAGATAAGGAGGCCTGGGTACTGAGGGGCAGTGAGCAGTAGGGAGAGTGGTAGGAAATGGCCTTGGAAAGGAAGCCAGGAGGCCACACAGAGACTTGGTCAAGTGTTGGATTGTGGTCAAAGTGGGATGGGAAGTCGCTGGACGGTGGAGAGTTGGGTGTGACATGATGTGATTTATGTTTCAGGTGGATACACTTAGACACAGGCAGGTTAGGTGGTTGCCCACCACTGTGTGCTCAGTGGCAGAGTTGGACATCTTAGTGGTGATTTCCGAACTCCTAGAATCCCACATACTCTGCCTACGGAATCACAGGGCTTTCTGGTATTTTCAGAGCCATTCCCAGGTCCTGTCAGAAGACAGAGCTAGGGACTATATGTGAATATATAAATACGCACACGTTTACATTGCTTGTATCTATATGTGTTGAACACCATGAGTTCACACCAATGCCTACAATGCCAGTTCGACACTACAGTTTTCATTCTAGCCTTCCTCCTTTCCATATGGGTAACTCCTTTCTCGAAGAGTGGGAAATCTAGCTCTAATTAACCTCAATACATTTACTTATTGTATCAATTAACAGCACCTGGGCAGGTTGGGGGACGCCTAGTATCCAGCAGCCTGGCAGGAGGTGCCAAGCCCAAACTAGGTAAGGGGGGCATATTTATAGAGGCTGTGAGGTGTCAGGGCCCAAGTGATGGCGGCTGCCCCACTCACTTTGGCTCCAACGACCTGCTGCAGGCTGCCATCACCCCTGCAGTGATGCCCTCCCCACCCTGCTCAAGCTCTGATGCCCCACTCTAGGCTGCTTCTTCTCCACATTTGTGTAGATGCCTACCCTACTCAGCCTGCCTAATGGCTTTTGGGCTGAATTATTCTGGAAGGGATGCAGAAAAGTGGCCCCATGTTTTTTAAAGCTCCCCAATGATTCCAATGTGCATCCAGACCTGGGGACCAACATTCTGCTTTACAGACCCTGCAGCCCTGCTCTTTTCCCACTGTCTCACATGAGGAGGAAGCTCAGCATGGTTTTAAATGAATGGTGAAGGTGCCTGGTCTTTCAGAAAGCTCTGCTCAGCTCATGGAAACGTGAACATAAAAAATAAGTGTAGTGGTCAGAGAATTGGTCTCATTAGAGTAAGGTGAATACATTATGGAACAGACTGGAAGAAAACAAAAGACTTGTGTCTGATGAATAATTAGGAGATATCCAATATAAACCAGATGAATTACAATAAATGATCAACACATCAGAATACTGATTATTTTTTTTTTAAAAGGATAGAGACAAACCAGAACAAGGAACAAGTTTGGGAACATCCATCAGCAAAAGAAGCTTTCAGAAGCGTCAGGCTCATTCATAATTCATATAATAAGTTATATTCATATGAATATAACTTAGCAAGTGACAAAGACCCACCTTTTATTAATCATTACCTACCAATATAGAACTTCTGGCCATAGCCAACGAATTCCTCCTTGTCTGTAACACAGCAAATGGCAGGAACAGAATATGGCAGAGGAGAACGAGAACTTTACTTAGAATGGATGCACGAAATTATCTTCAAATCTTCAAGAGACACTCTTTCAGTAGATGGCAGCACAGCTGACTTTATCCTTGAGTGCCTTATTGAAAAATGTCCTAAGCACTTTCCATCCTATCACATGCACCAAACTATATAGAGACACTATCCAGAAATTTAGCAATACACTGAATATATTCTGTCTAGTATGGTTGGAACAAAAAACTATCATAGTCTTCTTTAAAGTTATAAGAAAGATATTGAGTCTAGTAAAAACATAAATTTGGGTATACATTTTTAAATGTACCCAAAGAAAACTGATTTTCAAAAAAGGAAACATATAAACTGGTCTTGGCTTTAACTCATAGATATGGTGTTCTGTAGGTCCTATAATTAATCTCTTTATTAGAAATGGGTTTTTATTTTTTTCCCTTATGAAGTCGTTCATTCTGTATGAAATTAGTATTTATTTTATGGCTGCAAATTGTTTCTGACTGTCCAGGACTCTGAGAGACAAAAGTTAGGAAAACTGTGCCCAGCAGTAACATCTAGAGCTTGTTTAAACTTCTGTCTCTGCTTCCACTGGGGTCTCAGAAAAATTGTCCAAAACTCTGGGAAAAAATATTATAAAAATATCATTTTCAAATTACTTTTTACTAACATGTATTCTTTTTCACTTATACAACTCTGTTCTGATCATTGAAATAATATAGAAAGAGCATTTGTTCATAGAATGAACGGACATATACCTTTCTTTCTTAACCTTTGTGTTTAAACACCCATTTTAAAATATAAAGAAAACACACCAATATCAATTCCATCTTCTGGTAAGTAAGCATATTTTTCTATCTGAAAATTGGAAATAAGTTTAAAAGGAAATGTTTACTTAGGGATACAGTGATAAAGCTTAATTACTTTCATTGTTCATTTAAAAATATTTTCTATGACATTGTATATCTCATCACTGATTTCACCCTTAAAATATCATATCTTATCTTAAAATATATCCAGTCAAGTATTCATGTTGAGGCACTGAAAGATCTCAAACATAGCTCTATTTGGCTTATCAAGGACATAAAAATGAGTAGTCACCTTCTGAAAGTTCCTCTGGATATTTGGATAAGTGAAGAAATAGACATGAAAAAGTTAAGCCTTTGAGAAGATCAAGTTGGCAAAATAAAGACAAATAACAATAAAGACAAATGACACAAGTAAGGCATTCATGTCACCCTTAGAGAAAGTTGTAACCTGGGCAAGACCTGCCAAGGCAAATGAACACACAACTGGAAACTCAGAAACTCGTTGGACCTGCCTCTGTTGCCCAGCAGACAGTAACTTTTCCTGCGAGTTGCTTATCTAGACTCTCCTTGAAGGCTTTCTATCCATGCAGACTCCTCTCTACTTGGTTAGCAAAGAATGGGGCTTGAAAGAGAAATTTTCAAGGCAACCAATTTGAGCCTCTTCTTTCCTTCTCGCCCAGAGGCCATCTAGCTGCAGCCCTGTGAAGGCGAGGAAGTGGTGGAAGGGCCACTGGGGAAGCTCTGCAACAGCCTGTGGCCCGAGTATCCTCATTCCTTACCTGTCCGGGTCCAGTCACCCATTTCCATCTCCAGCTGGTCCCCTGAAGACAGGTGCAACTGAACACAGAGAGTACTGTTTTCTTTGTTTTCTAGACATCTTGAAACATCCATCACCCCTGTTTTTGTTTGTTTGGTTTTTGTTGGGGGGGGTGTGTTTTTATCTGTTTTTTAAAATGGCATTCCTAATTAGACTATACCATCCAGAGAAATCCAAAGAGGTCACATGATACTTCATTCAGAGAAGAGTTGGGACCAAAACTGAAGAAACTTAACTGCCCATTAAATGCTCTAAATAACAGAATTAAGCATCATGAATGACTGTCGTTATTTATTTAGAAAAAAATGCCAGCTGGGTGCCAGTTGTTCCTTAACTGAGCTCCCAAGTGAGCTGGGTTCAGAATAATGTACTTGAGAGTTCTCACTCTTTCCGCTAAGAGGAGTCCAGAAGGAGTGCTTTGCAGTAACTAAGGGCAGCTGCACACTTTCCTCTGCAGTGCTGTTATTAGAGAACTAGCTGCTCATTGCCCCTATTACTTCTTCATTAAAATGGCTGGCTAACACTCATGCACTTACATTCTAAGCACTTTACTTATATAAATTATATTTCCCACTTTACACATGGGCACCTGAAGGGCAGAGAGGTTAAGTGACAGATGACCCCCAGCTAGTTGGACCAGGATTCATGCTTGGACAATCCGGCTCCAGTCCATGGCACTGACCACTGCAACACTGCCTCTCCTTTCACAGACATCACAATACCTCTAAGCCTCAACCACAACTTTGGCATGTAGAGTGTCTCCCAACAAAATGATGCGCTGAACAAAGCAAAGAAGGATGACTATAATCCAGAGGAATTAAAAATTAAACCAATCCCAAACACTGAACCAAGTGTAGATCATTAAATTACCCCTAAAAGGAAATTCCCTGGCGGTCCAGTGGTTAGGACTTGGTGCTTTCACTGCCGTGGCTCGGGTTCAGTCCCTGGTCTGGGAACTAAGAAACTAAGATCCCACAAGCTGGGCAGCAGTGTGGGGAAAAAAAAAAAAAAGGTTACCCCTAACAAGCCAACTATCTAATTGAAAATAGGAAGTTTAGGGGGCTTCCCTGGTGGCGCAGTGGTTGAGAGTCCGCCTGCCGACGCAGGGGACGTGGGTTCGTGCCCCGGTCCGGGAAGATCCCACATGCCGCGGAGCGGTTGGGCCCGTGAGCCATGGCCGCTGAGCCTGCGCGTCCGGAGCCTGCGCTCCGCAACGGGAGAGGCCACAGCAGTGAGAGGTCCGCGTACC
>NC_041215.1:105413755-105431578 GCF_002837175.3 Physeter macrocephalus
AGATTTTCTTTTTGACGTGGACCATTTTTAAAGTCTTTATTGAATTTGTTACAACATTGCTTCTGTTTCATGTTTTTGGTTTTTTGGCCATGAGGCATGTGGGATCTTAGCTCCCCGATCAGGGATTGAACCCACACCCCCTGCACTGGAAGGCGAAGTCTTAACCACTGGACCGCTAGGGATGTCTCAATGCTATCTTCTTTTATAACTAATATTTATAACAATCTCTCTAAGCTTAAAAAATGAAATTCATAGATATATTCTAACACATCATTTTAAAACAGCAACGTAATGCTCTAACTGTAATGTAAAGGAAAATTAATAGGAAGTAATTTATGTTTTAAAAGTACGTGTTTCAAAAAGTATATATTTCAAAATAGAAATCTTTGGGCATGGCTTCTCTAGAAGACATAAACTATTAGATGCTTATACCTACTTATACTGAAGAAGCATGGATTTAAAGGAAGTGAGAAGATCAGAAAATAGTCCTTATATGAAGTATAGAAAAATAGAAGAGCAAAGTAACAAGTGGAGACTAGAACAAAGAGTGTTCTGATAACAGACCAGATTTATTGGTATATATGGGAAAGAGGGAAATTGCCTTAACTGAGGTAGGTGTAATATGCCAAAGCACTGACGAAATGGAGAAAATGAGGAAACATCATGTACTTGGAAGCAAGTTAGTAATGTTAACATGCTCCAAAAGGTTGCCAGTTTTTCAAAATACTCCATGGGGCTTATTTTGTTACTAATAACGTCTACATTACTTTGAGGAACAGACACTTGATGATACCATGTGTCATCAATAATGGCAATAACATATCAAAGAAAAGAAAATAATTGGTTTGGTATAGATACCTCACTTTCCAGTTGATTTAATATCAGTATGGATTAGAATGTGTGGAATAAATTATTCAGTAATTTCAAGGCAATGTCTTTATTCTGTTTAAATGTCTCTCTCCATAATGACTGTCTTCTAAACCAATGAGCTTTTCATGTTACATCTTGTGAAAACTTACATCACTGTTGTGTACTAAAGAACTACTTACTCAGATTCCTAATGAGTTTTGTCCAGCAGGACATTCAGGAGATCATGCAGGATGGTCTCACACACAGCAGGTCATCTAGCATCCCTGACTCCCACCAATTAAAGGCCAGTAGTGTCCCCAATCAATGTGACAACCAAAAAATGCCCCCATAGGGTTCCAAAATGTCCCTAATGAGAAGCACTGCTTATGGTGAAGTTTACAGTATCTCATGACTATACCGTTGATGTCTTTAAGCAATTATTGTATCATTAAAAGTGTTTAAGTTATACCAAAATTTGGAATATACATTTAAAAATCAGTATAAAATGTTCATGTTTTATTTACCAGATTCAAATGTTTCTTCATCTATGGTTTTCCATGGAGGCAAAAAACCAAAAGTATAGTTACATTACTATCCATACTGAGTCTATAGTTCAACAGTCTAATTCCCTGACCCTACGATTCTGCACACACATCACTTTGAAAATGTTTTTCCTAAATCAAGGCCAACTCAGTGGTGTGTCTGTGGCATATAAAGCCTTAAATGAGTATATATAAGCAATTGGGCTGTGATGACAAGAAGGGGTACAGCAGGAGCTTAAAATAAATAAATAAAATCAAAAAATAGAAGAGAATAAATAAAATGAAAAAGAAGCCAGAGGGAAGGAAAAGGTGGAATGTCATGGTAAACACCAATAGATGGTTGGATACTATACAGCTTTGCTGCTAGAGGTTTGCTTGAAGCTTTGGGGGGTCCATAAGCAAGGGGAGTGTGGCTAGAAGGAGCATTTGAATGGCTTGGTTGGGTTAGGGTTGTTTAGGTGACTGAGAAATACCTGAGATAAACCAAGTCCCTCATCAGTTAAAACGATTCTCGTTAGTGTTTTAAAGAGACATTAAGCATAAAAAAACTAGAATTTATATGGAGAGCAATTAGAAATATATAGCAATGTTACCAACACACACATCCTTACATCAGGCAATGCTGCATCTAAGGTATACACACATTTGTGAAACGATATATTTAGCATTGTTTATAATAGACAAGATTGGACATAATTCAAATGTCTACCAATAAGTGATTATATAAATGCACGATAACTTATTTAACCAATAAACCATTTAAAATATATGAGGAGGCTCTTTATGTACTATGATGGAATCATCTCCAAGATATGTAATATTAAGTAAAAAAGCCAGGAACAGAACAGTGTATATAGCATACCTTCAAAGAGTACATGCATTTGTGTTTTAAAAGAGGTGAGAATGAGGGTGTGGGAGAGGAGAAAAAAATATACGTCGTTGCACAGAATATGTCTGGAGGAATGCCCAAGAAACTGAGAGCATTTACTGCCTCAAGAAAGAAAACTGAGTAGGGGAACAGAAAGAGAGAGGGAATTTTACTGAATATACTTTTGTCGTTTTTGAATTTTAAATATGTGAATGTGTTACCTAATAAAAAATTTTAATTAAAATTACAGAAAGGAAATGAATAGTACTGCAAGTTAAAAAAAAAAAACCCAGGATGTGTACTTGGTAAAATAAATATAATGTCAGCATTATTCTGTAGTTGTTCTGGGAAATATATGTAAATCTTTGAAATACCCAGTATTTAAACATTTCATATCATTATTTAATGTCTAAAAGCTAGATTAACCCATAAAGCCAAGACAAAGTCACCTATCAGACTAAAGACTCTCCAACAAAATCCTAGTGATTCTTGAACCAATCTTAGTTCTGCCACTAAATTTGAAAAATCTTCTCCCAATTTCCAAAAAAAAATCTAAGAATAGAAATGTGAAGTATTTATATATTTCTCAGAAATTTGGAACACATGACTATTGATCTATACTAGAATCTACCAGAAAATGGTATCAAACAATAACAAAATAGATATTTTGCTTTTTAAAAATCTGATATAGGGAGGGTGGGAGGGCGACGCAAGAGGGAGGAGATATGGGGATGTATGTGTACGTATAGCTGATTCACTTTGTTATACAGCAGAAACTAACACATCATTGTAAAGCAATTATACTCCAATAAAGATGTTTTAAAAATAAATAAATAAAAATTTAAAAATAAAAATGTGATATCTCAATATTTTATAGTATTTCAGAAAGAGCACGTGGTTTCCAGGAGTTGCTCCTGAATATTACTGAATGTAACACCTGAGTGTTACTGTGTGTTCCTGTGATCATTTCCAGAATACTGCTTTCTAGAACACTTTCTAAAAGGTTGGTCTGAAGCATGGAGACATTCCTGCAGCTGTGCTTCCCTTCCAAGTGTCAGAACCACAGAAAAAAGCTGCCATGGGGGATTTATTTTACACATTTCTTCCAGAAAATAGGCCTGTGGCCCCTTTGACTGACTGCTTCAGGAAATCTATAGCTGAGCTGCTTCATATTTCTCCTGGTGGTAAATCTATCAAGAGGAAATGCTACCTGCTTCCACACATTTCTCGTCAATCTTCATGTCATCTTCTATAAGAGAGCATAGAAAGGGAAAAATTGAAGTTAAAATGTTAGTATCACAAATGAAATTCCCTATGTATGGGCTTATGGCAATGAAACTCAGACCACCCTATAATCATGTTATTCTTACAACTATCGCTCACTCGGAGAGATAAAAATGGCTCTACTGTACTAAATGAAAATGTAGGCTATGGGAGGCCACAGGACATCGAATGGTTAAAATTCTAAAAGCACAGGCTTTTGAATGCTGGATAAATTAGTTTACCTCTAAGCCTCATCTTCTGTCTATAAATGCAGGTAGTAATAATACCTACCACATAGGATAGGATTGAGATAATGCAGGAAAAGCTCAGGCACATGGTAAGTGCTCAATAATGTTAATTATTTTTACCTTTAGCTGGAATGTATGTATGAGAATAAAAGAATATAACTTTTAAAACTGTTCATCCTAATACTCAAAGCTCTTTACGGTGTGACCCAAACCCAGCTTTGAAAACTGCTGTCTCTTTCTTGTATCTTACACTCCTGTTAGAGCAGACTCCATTGATTCTTCCTCTGTGCCTTTGCTTAGGCTGTTCCCTTAGCCTGTAATACTTCAAGGTCCATCTCAACACTGATCAAAATGAATATCCTTGCCATGAACTGCACAGCATTTTCTTCCTACTACCTTGAATTCTCTGCTATTGCACATCTACTCTGCCTCATAATATAATCATTTGGGTGTTTGCCTTATTAGCCCTCCTAGACAGCTCCTTGAAAAGTGGAAATCATCTTAACTAATTTTTACGTATTTTATAGAGCTTAGTGTCTTCCACATAGTAGGCACATGACTAATTATTTATTAAATCGAATTTCCCTTTTAATATCAGAATAGTTGATTTGAACATATGTTCTGAAAAAAAATTTTTTTTCTTTCTGCACTGTATATCTTGAGCCTAGCACAATACCCACAATTCCCAGGTGATCAATAAATAATATTTTAATAAATGTCTTATGTATTCTAAAAGTTCAAATTATAGTTTGTATAATAAGCTATAATATTATAAAGTAATATAATAAATTTATCATCACTTCCTTAAAGATCATATCATTGATTGTTTTTAAGTAAAATATGCAATATGAAACATTTTATGAAATAATACTGTTTTATAGAGATAGGAGCACAGATGAACAAGTAACATAGCTGAGATATTTAACACTGTCATTCAATTCCTTATATTCATTTAAAGATTATTTTCCAGATCAGTAATTTATAACGGTGAATTCATTAGCTCCCAGCACATAACTAGAGGGTTTTGATTTAAAGGCAAACAAAAACTAGAATTGTCATTCCTGTTTTACAGAGGCCAGGAGAGAATCTCTAATAACAGCACAAGTAGTCCCGGTTTTTCTAATATGTAACTCTGGGGTCTAAAAGAGCCACGGATTTTGCGCTCTCAAAGTTAACAATTCCAGGGACTTCCCTAGTGGTCCAGTGGTAAAGAATCTGCCTTACAATGCAGGGGATGCGGGTTCAATCCTTGGTGGGGAACCTAAGATCCCACATGCTGCGGGGCAACAAAGCCTGCGTGCCACATCTACTGAGATGGGCAACTCAACTAGAGAACCCATGTGCTGCAAACTACAGAGCCCACATGCTCTGGAGCCCGGGCGCCATAGCTAGAGAGAATTCCGCGCGCTGCAGCGAAAGATCCTGCATGCCTCAACAAAGATCCCACACGCCACAACTAAGACCCAACGCAGCCTAAAATAAATAAATAATAAACAAATCTTTTTTTTTTTTAATGAACAATTCCACACTATGGGCTAGGGTGACTGATTTGTACCCTTCAAAAATGCATACATATGTTGAAATCCTAGCCCCCAGATGACTGTATTTGGAGATGGGGCCTTTAAGGAGATAATTAAGATTAAATGAGGTCATAAAGTTGGGGCCCTAATCCAAAAGGACTGGTGGCCTTATAAGAAGAGGAAAAGAAACCACACTGATCTCTCTCTCTCTCTCTTTCTCTCTCCTCTCCCTCTCTCCCCACACACTTCTCCCACCCCGCATTCACAGAGGAAAGGCCACGTGAGCACACAGAGAGAAGGCAGCCGTCTGCCAGCCAGGAAGAAAAGTCTCCTCAGAAACCAACCCTGTCAGAACCTTGATGTTGGACTTAGAGTCCCCAGAACTGTGAGAAATAAATGTCTGTGGTTAAAGTCACCCAGTCTGTGTGATCTTGCTATGGCTGCCTGAGCTGACAAAGACAGTGGGCTTGTCACCCAGCAAGACCACAGAGACCCAAAGGCCTGTCCATGCTCCTCCCCCTCCCCGTTCCAATTTCAGGGATGAAATGTGGATGGTGGCAAAGAGGACTGCTCTTCTCTCTTCTTTTCCCCTCTCCACAAGCAGACAGCATCTTGCTTTCTTGCTTGTGTGTGTGTGTATTTGGCATCACAATGAGTCATCTTGGTGTCTGAGCATGGAGAAGGGGAGAGGTAATAACTGGAGGCCCCATTTGCCCCTGATGTAGTGCCCTTCAGACAGAGAGCAACTTTAATCCAGACCACGGCTGTTGGCCGCCTCTGACAACATTCTTACCTTATCAGTCTTTTCATCCATACAATGGGAAAAATAACAAGTTCATTACAGGGTTATTTTTAGACATTGTGTACAAAGCAGTTGAAACAAAACAGAGGATCCGTTTCACAACTTTCATTGAATTCTTACCATGTGCTGTGTTAGATTCTGGGGCTGCCTGTAAATGTTGGTTCTCTTTTCTTTTATTCCTCTCAGTGTTGAGAACAATTACACAGTGTGTGTTCTTTTGACTGACATCTTTTTATAAATTAGGGTATTAGTGATTAGCACACTACGAGGCACACAGGAAGAGCTTAATAAATAGCTGAATTGAAATTGAAGTGAATTAAGAAAACTATAGGAAATTTCTAGGAGGCTTTGGAGATGAGTTTTTTTTCCCCACAAATACTATTTCTTACCTTCTTCAATAGAAATCGCTGGGTACAGAAAAATGATTGAAGCAGGGGAAAAAAGAGAGAGCGAGCACAATAGTTTATTCTATAGTTTATCAGATTAATTTACCTACAGTAAGAAAAGCAAAATGCCAAAATTATTCTCTAAAAATTCAATGGAGATTTAGTAACAAAATGATAAGTGAATATCCTATAGAAACCAATAAATTTATGAGCCTTGTTGGAAATGGGATCTATTTGCTTCTGGAAAATCCTATTCCCTTCTATCCCAATAAGCTCTGTAAGAGTTGCATTCTATTCATTTCTGAATTAATGCATTTATTATTTATTCATTATATTTTAGGAACTCAAATCTTGAATGGAAAGAAGGAAAGAAAGAGAGAAAGGGAGGAAGAAAAAAAGGAAGGAGGAGAGAGAGGAAGGAGAGAGAGAGAGGAGGGAGGGAAAGAAAGAGGGATGACAATTACAAGTGCATCTTCAGTAAATAACTTTTTAATAACATCTGTAAACTAACATATGCCTGGAATTTTTCAGTAACTCTTGAGTAATAAAGTTGCCTATACATCCTGAGTAGTAACCCTTTCCTGAGATTTTTTTTTCCCATGGTAACATTCAGGCAGAACAAAAAGATACAAAATAATATTTATTTGCAATATCATCTACAACAGTTAAAAAGAAATGACCTGATAGTTTAGAAAATGATGTACTCTATCAGAAACATCCCTGGGGCTTCCCTGGTGGCACAGTGGTTAAGAATCCGCCTGCCAATGCAGGGGACACCGGTTCGAGCCCTGGTTCAGGAAGATCTCACATGCCGCGGAGCAACTAAGCCCGTGCACCACAATTACTGAGCCTGAGCTCTAGAGCCCGTGAGCCACAACTACTGAGCCCGTGTGGCACGACTACTGAAGCTCATGAGCCCTAGAGCCTGTGCTCCGCAACAAGAGAAGCCACCGCAATGAGAAGCCCGTGCACTGCAACGAAGATTAGCCCCCGTTCGCCACAACTAGAGCAAGTCTGCATACAGCAACAAAGACCCAACGCAGCCAAAAATAAATAAATTAATAAATTTTTTTTAAAAAAAGAAAGAAACATCCCTGTGAGAGGTGACCCTTTAACTCAGTGGCTCCATACTTGGGGTTCCTGGACTCAGAGATTTGTAAGGATAATAATATGCGGCTGCAAACTCTTTTCAGGATGGACTTTGCAAAATTCTAATAGAAATGGCACGTAGACTATGCAAGCAAGTTAGATGTCAACCCGTGGCCCTACTAGTTATCAGATATTGGTTAGAAGCTTAGTTTGCACTTTCACATGCCTTTGATAAATGAAATAGGAAAATGGGTTAAAGAAGTACTTCAATCTGGTTTGGTAAACAAACTTTTTCAAAGCACAGGGGAAATAACTAAAATATCACTATGAAGATTATATCATGACAAATGTCTCTGACAAAATGTCAAGTTAAAGAAAAAAGATAAAAAGTAGTATTGCAACTGTTACTGTAACCATGTAAAATATGGTTCTATAACTGAAAGACAGTATGAAAATACGGTCAGTGTAAAGGAATTTTAAGAGTGTTTTCTTTCAGAAATGTCTCTATAGTTGTCACCATATCTTTTCAAGGGAATAAAATAATAATTTTTGGCTTAGAGAATTGAGAAGTAAAGTGGATGAGGACTCCCCATGGGCAAATCTATGTTTACTTTAGTGCCCTCCCAGCCTCCTGTCCATGCCCCTCTCCCTCTCCCTCCTCTGGGCACCTCTTCCCCTTCTGTAACTCCTGCCAGAGAGCATTTCAGACGGTCCTGGATCAGTAGGTTCTAGCTGGGCTCTATGAGCTACTGACACCCTTCATTAAGGCAGTAAGTCGTTCACGAGCATTTGCCACCATGAACCCCTTTGCTGACCATTCCTCCACCGCCATCTAAAATACTGTGAAGTGAACAAACTACACTCATTAAATAATAATTCAGTCCCATGTTTACTCATCAAAGGCACACACACTGTGCCGCTCTGCAGCCTTGCTTGCCAGTAGGTGTATAATGTACGGACTAGCTGTAGACACCTCAGGGGACTTCAAGCCGGGGAGTGATCACAAGAACATTTGCATTTCCACAAACTGAGAACTCTTCTAAATCCAAAGGAATGAATGTCTAGGGTAGGATTTCAGATGGCTGCCAGGAGGCTATCTGGGGTACGGGGACATTTAAAGATCCTCTGTTGGGCGGGAAATCAGCCCTGGGAGAGAGGGAGCTGGCTTTCCCGTGATGCACAGGATGGGTCTGAGGTGTCAGCACACTCACATATGGTGGATTTGAGGTTGTTGTGAGGCTGATATGGCTGAGACCACCAGAACTCCCGTTGCTTCCTATGCAAAAAGAAATACACTGTGAGAAGGAAAAAAAAAAATTAATCCAGGTTAACCCAGGTGAAATAGATCCAGGACAGAATGTTTCCTAGAATTCTGTTGCTTCCAACCAAGTGAACAAGGAGGTTTCACCTCCAAACACACTGTCAAATACATTCTCCAAATGCAGGGCCTTTCTTATCATTCTTTCCTGCCTCACAGCATCTTTTCAGAGTCACACTGACTTAGGGTGAAAATCTGGCCTGCGACCACTAGCGCACATGCCACAGAGCTTCACTGCATGAGCCATATGGCACCTGCCTCTCCGGCATGTTAGCCTGCTCCAGCTGGTCTCAGAATTTTCACCGCATGTTCTGGTTTCCCTCCCAGGCTGTGATGCTCTCTACAATCCCTTTAGAGCCACATGAATTTCAGTTCCTTCCGTTGTCCTTTATTTGTGCGCTAATCTAGTAAACCTGCCATTTCTGTGTGCTCCTTGCAAGACCCCCACTGGAATCTCCTTGCCACTCTCGGCTCTGAGACCATGAGGACTAATCTCATTAGGGCTTTATCCCTGTGTGTGTCCTCAGGTCATCCCTTATCCTCTGCACTTTAATCCCCGTAAGGCTCTATCCACCACCTGGCCGCTCCCTGAAGCCCTTTCACACACCCTCTGGAACTGGCAGTAAATCTCCAACGAAATCTCTCGAACCTCCTCCTGCACTTTGAGTGAGCCCTTCACCTTCTTGTTCTAACTAAACCCAGGTCCCCCTGAGGTCACTGCTCCCCTGCCCCTTTTGAGAGGTGGCTCTTTCCTCTCCGACTCCCAGTGGTGTGTGGGTAAACCAGCCCGGGGAGATGAGTCCTCATATGCAGCTTTGCAGATTTTTCTAGTGTCAATATTCCCATTGGGGCTGATTTCAAGCTGCCACCCCGACGTCACCGACCGTGGGTGTGAGAAGGGTGCACACAGGCTCTGTGAGCTGGCTCCAGCACACCACTGCATGAGGTCCTCACTCCATGGGGCCTGGAGGTGGGGTCTGTGTCCTGCTTCTCCTGGCCATCTCCAGACCATTAACCCTCTTCCCTAGACGCCCTCACTTTGAAAGCCATTTCCCTGACTCTTCTGGAAGCCATTCTCAGATTATTCCTGCTAACACCCATGCTCTTAACACTGCTCTGTCATGATGCATGATGATTTTATTAGGCACAAAGATGCCCCTTCCAACACCCTGGCCTCTTGGTTCCTTGATCTCCTCTCTTCCAATGACCTTCCAATGACCTCAGCCACTGCATCTCACTGTCATACCCTAGGCCTTTCAGTACCCCAAACTACAATCTCTATATAATTTCTATTTCCAGCATCCCTTTCTTCTACCAGCACCTCCTATCTTCCCAACCCCAATAATCTATCAACCCCATAGGGACCTATAATCCATTGATCTGACTTCCTTTCCACTGACCCTACCCTGTCACCTCCCTCCTTAACAAGCTTAAACGTCATGGTCTTTCATTAAAATCACTCCCTTGTCCCTCTCTTGATTTACTGTTAAATCTGACTCCCTGTCTAATCTGGCCCTGCCCCCCAGGAAGCTGACCAGAATCACTATAAATTTATGACCTTTAACCTTAAGTGGGCCCTTAATGCTGATGATACTGTATTTATCTAACCAATTTGCTCTCCAGTTCACATAGAAACTTTTCAAGCTTTCTCCTCTTTCCTTCCCAATATCTCCTACCCACCCTTACTCTCAGCTTATGACATTGCTTATTCCACTGAGAAAATAAGAACAGATGGAAGAGACCTTCCATAAACTCCCACCATATCCCTCACCCTCAGCTGTGCCCACACACTCTGGATTCCCTACTGCTACTATTACTGTGGGTGAACTGTTCATGATCCTGTATAAGGCCAACCCCTCTATTTACAGGCTCCATCACATCTCCTCCTGCTTCCCCAAGGACAACAAGAGCAGCAATGTTCCCTTCTTTCTCCTGTATCATAAAATTTTCCCTCTCATTGGATTTTTCCCATTACCATTATCTACCCTATCTAAAAAAGTTCTCTCATACCACTCCACTTTCCCCTCTAGCTATTTGTCCATTGCTCTGCTCTGCTTTATACAAAATGTCTCAAAGAATTTTCCATGCTCATTGTTGTCAATGTCTTCAAATCCCCTTTTACTAAGATTTGGTCCCACCTCATCCACTGAAATTGTTTTTATCAAGATCACCAATGACTTCTGTTGCTACATCAAGTGGTCAATTCTCAGTCCCCTCAGCAATGGTTGACATAGTTGATCAGGCCACTCTACCATCTTGATTTTGGTCTGCCTCATCGGCCATTCCTTCTCAGTCTCCTTTGCTAGTTCCTTTTCTTCTTCGTGACCTCTTAACATTGGCTGAGTCTTGGACCTCTTATTCTATTTTCTTTCTATCCTTAATCCCTTCCTTGGACCTCAGTAGCACCAAGGTGATGGTGGTAAGTTGAGATTCAGTGACTGAGCTTTCAACTCAGCCTTGAAAGATTATAGAGGGAGTCAGAACTACCTTTAAAAGTTTAATTTAGCTTCCCAAGTACTCTTCTCTCTTTTCTAATTGATACGATTATTCTGGTCCCTTTTGGTGTTTAAGATGTTTAGAGCATATTGACAAGTTGACATTTGGATTTATAGATCAGTATGTGTTCATCTATCTGCTTGTCTCTCTTTCTCTCATCTTAACTGAAATAACAGAAGCCTGAGAAAACATTTTGTTTCCTGATGGCTCAGTCTTGAGTCCAGGAGTGATGACTTTTCTTACCTCTTCAGAAGGTGGGTAGAAGGGATTAGGCCAGCACAGGTACCAAGGTCTGAGATTTTCCGGGCTTGCCACCAGAGGGCATCATTCTGGTCCACAATCTGGAGGATGTCCCCCTTCTGGAAAGGCAAGCCAGCATCCATGCAGGGGATGGCGGGATCCTCCTGGGGCCAGTACTCAGTCATGGCACGAACATATACCTGACAGTAGGTACATAATGACACCTCAGAAGAATCCTTACCCCCGGGTTGTTAAGACTTAAAACCGTCTCTCCCACTCTTCCACCTACTGGTGCTATCTTTCCTCTCCATCCTCACCAAAAAGAACTTCCTTCTTGAACTGAGTCTAAGAGCCATGGGAAAAAAAAAAAAAAGTGAGTTTGGGAATAGAATCTTTTAGCTCTGAGAAGTTTTTGCTCAAATGCTCACCATTCTTGATGTTACTTCTTAACTTCTTGGTACCCCATCTCCTGTTATTGTATTCATTTACTGATTTGCCTCTCATGTCATCAGTATCGAAAAATATGCAATACAGTATTGAACAAATCTTCAACAAATTACAGAGGATAGTAATAAGATACAAAGTACGTCATGGTTGTTATAGTTATTGGAGGATTTACTGTGTGTGGGTATGAAGGCTCAGTAAATTCTTACCATCTTTTGGCTATTAACAGGAGGGTCAGAAACTGGAACCACCTTGAATATGATTGTGCCACGAGACATGGCCTAGAAAATGTCAGAGGAAAGAATGACAAATCGCAGAGTTCACTGGGTTACTGGGGTTTGGCAGACAGAAGTTACAATTCAATGTGTGCAGGTCAAATGGTGACATCTCCCACAGGGGCTTTTACAAGGGCTCAGCAGCTAAATATCACCACCCAGAAATAGACATTAGGAAGAAATTTAGCTTCACTTCTGTCCTGCTGTGGGACTTCCAGGATCACTGGTCTGTTAAAACCCACACTGAGGCCTGGCTTCTCACAGGGACCCTCCATCTCGCTGCTGCCAGGACACCACACTCAGCAAGGTCTTATTCCCACAGGCACTAAGGAAGGAGAGGAGCTCTGGGTCTGACTTTCTCTCCTCATATCTCAGTCAGTAATTATTTCCTGAATACTGATTTCTGCATCAGGCAGCCTAGTCTTATGGGGAAGAAGATAAAGGGCCCCCAAGTCTTCTGGGGGGAACTGACGTCTCCAAACTAATGATGGAGGAAACAGAGAGCCTCTTAGTTTGATGGGGGAGGTAAGAATCCCCCTGTCACACACACTGTGATGGGCATTGGAGATCCTAGAGATTAGCAAGAAAGATCTCGGTCTCACTTGGGAATTTCACAACCCCACTGTCCTGGAAACTCCACAGCTGGAGCCGAAAAGGCTGAGGTGGAGGCATGTGTGTCTGTGACTGACAGTCCTTTAAGCTCCCTGTGCAGTAGCTTTTATACCACACAGAATCTTGCGTAGTGGTTTGCAAAATATATCAGTGCTTGGTAATACTCCTTATAATACTCCTTATGTAATACTCCTTATAATACTCCTTATATAATACTCCTTATATAATACTCCTTATATAATCTCCTCCTCTCAGTCCCTAAGGCACGTCTATGAAAATCTAGAGTTCCCCCAAGAACCCAGTTTGAGAACCACTAGTCTATGTAATATATAATAATTGACCTCAGGCCCCACCCTGGGGGTGTACGTGGGGGGAGGTGGGCGGGGAAAGCTGCTATGGCTACTGACAGCTGGACAGACTCCTTATAATACTCCTTACAATACCACTCCTCCTCTCAGTCCCTAAGGCACGTCTATGAAAATCTAGAGTTCCCCCAAGAACCCAGTTTGAGAACCACTAGTCTATGTAATATATAATAATTGACCTCAGGCCCCACCCTGGGGGTGTACGTGGGGGGAGGTGGGCGGGGAAAGCTGCTATGGCTACTGACAGCTGGACAGTGACTCGGGCAATGGTTTGAAGGATGGGAATGGGAGCCGAAAAGAGTTACCAAAAGCTCATATAATCAGGTCACACCACCATTTCAACCACAAGGACAGTGGCAGGGCCAGCAAGGATGTTCCCCTCCCCATATGCTGCCCCCTGGCGGCTTCTTTTCTACCCCAAAGCTGCCTCAAGGAAACTGCATAAAAATGTAAGGGGAGCAAGGGGTGGTTTGCTCAGGTTCAGACACTCCTCCATGGTCTCACTCCGCCCACCCCGGGCTCAGTTTCCAATGGAGCAACCCAGGTGACGAGGGACCTGGGCTGGGCGGTCTGGCAGTCTTCCTGAGGCTGAAAGAGCAGCTCGTGAAGGGAGGTATCCAAAAGGGGCCAGATCACCTGAGGAGGCGGATGGGGGAAGGCGGACAAGCTGCATAGAAACCGACAAGTTCTGGGGCCTAGAGAAAGGAAGCTGCCTAGCGGGACCCGAATCCCCCTCCAATTACAGTGCACACTCCATGGGCTGGACGTAACGTGGCACTGAGTCATGGAGAAGGCGAGGAGGAGACTGTTACCAGAATATGGATCACTTGCTCAGGGTCCAGTCCTTCAACTGAAACTCCATTCACTTCCACCAGTTTGTCTCCAGCATATAACAACCCTAGGCAAACAGGAACACAAAACAAAGAGGGGTACAAAAAAACTCTCAAAAACCCAAGCAGGCTCTGACACCTTAAATGTCATTGTGAAATAATAATAATAAAGCAAACTGGCTCTTCCAATTTACACCACCACCAAAGTGCATGAGAATTGCATTTTTCTACCTTTCCACCAACACTGGGTATTAACTGGTGGTGATATTTTTATTTTCACTAATCTGATGTTGTAAAATGGAACTGGAACTCTGGTAAGAAGATAACACGAAAAAGAAAGCTGTCGGGGTCATGAGAAAATGTCAGATGAAAAGGAAATGGGGGGTATTCTTCAAAAGAGAAAATGTGGAGAAACTTGAGGGTTAAGATTGAGGCTTGAGAAATATGAGGTAAGACAGTGCAGATAAGAAGCAGGATGACCTCATGGAACAGAAACCAAGGATGATGAAAATTTTAAGAAAGGTATTGTCAACAACATCAAATGTGCTGCAGAAGTAAAAATAAAACTGAGGCTGACAGAAGGGCCAGTGGACTTAGCAACTAGGAAGTCCCTGGGTAATTTCTCTAAGAACTTTGGGGTATGAACCCTGCACCAGGTTTCCAGGGTCATGGGCAGTGAGGACACAGACAGCAGGTACAGAACAGCTCGTTTCAGAAGCACAGTGATGAAAAGAAGGAAATTTGGTTCTACGGTAGAAAAGGCAAGCAACAGGTGTTTGAAGACAGGGAAAAGCGATGCCTTTTTGAACACAGAAGGACCAAGTGAAGAGTGAAAGTTGGGAATACAGAGTGAGGCAGACCTGGACTTGAATCCTGACTCACACTGTGAAACCTCGAGCAAGTTAGGTGGTTAATCTCTTTGAGTCTCAGTTTCCTCATCTATATGATAGCATGATAATACTTACCTTGTTAGCTTTACATGGGAATGTAAAGTAAGGGAACATTAATTTAGTGCCTAGAATGGAGGGACTCAGTGAATAAGGGCAAATGGGACTTCTCTGGAATATTCCTTTCTTCCTTCTTAGTAACAAAGCAATAGACCTTATTAAAGCTCAACCTCAGGAAAGAGGGGCTTCCCTGGAAGATTAAACAATCATTCCATGTCTTCCTGGTCACGCTTGCACCCTGATGCTCCAGCTTACCGCTCCTCTCTGCCAGCCCACCATGGATGACTCTGGCCACCAGGATGTCCCCTGTCATCTCGTGGCGCTTGATGGTAGCTCCCTGGGGAGAGAGTACAGTAGAACCCCTTTTTACCTAACATGACCACTTTCCTGGGGGCATCCCTCAATGTCGCTCTGGTCTTTCGGACAAGGGTATTCATACCAACCAGGGCCATACATACTGTGCCATCAAAAAGGAAAGGCCATTCAACCTTGGTCTACCAAAGTCTATATCCAACCACATAGACATCAAAGAATATTGAGATCCTTCCAAAGGTAAAGAAAACTCCCACAATTACAACCTAATCAAAGGGATTATGCTTAGAAAATCAAATTAATGCCTTACTTAGCTTCCCCTTTACAGAGGAACAAAACTTAGGCAAACACATTAGAACAGAGTAAAATATATATACATGTCACAGAGCCAAATAATAAAATAAAATAATTTCTTATCTCTCACAGCTCTTAGAAAACAAAAACACTAAGCAGAAATCTTCCCTGGTGAAAACATTACAACCTGTAATGTGTTTGAAATCACAGGCAAAATTCATTAAGATACAGTTTAGCCATTATTATCATGGATTCCCTCACATTTTCTGATTGCCTCACAGTACATCTGTGACTACAGACAAAAATATTGCCCAAGTAATTACTAGAGATAACTTAGTTCATAATTAACCCTGGTGTAATTCTAAATGAAAAGGTAAAATGATTTCCTTACCAGGGGCTGCTGGTTTTTCACCAAGCAAACAATCCTCATTGCTTCCTCACTCTCAGAGATGTTGTCTGGCAGTGGAGGGAGAAGTGGTTCAAAGTCTTTCTGAGCCACGATGTCATGGGCGCTGAGCAAGGCCTGGGAACAGAGAAGGAAAAGGGGAACAAACGTCACACATAGG
Organism: Physeter macrocephalus; assembly: GCF_002837175.3. Classification (NCBI taxonomy): domain Eukaryota; kingdom Metazoa; phylum Chordata; class Mammalia; order Artiodactyla; family Physeteridae; genus Physeter; species Physeter macrocephalus. The sequence goes on from NC_041215.1 coordinate 105,430,022, forward strand.
ACACAACTGCCTAGAAGATGCTGACTCAATATTATGTGAGATACAACAACAACCAACACGTACATGCCAGGCATAGTTCTAAGTGTTTCATGTGGATTAACTCAATCTTCACAATAACTCTGAAGCAGGTATATATTTTTTTTAATTTTTAAAATTCATTTTTATACAATTTGTAAAGGTTACTTTCCATTTACTGTTATTACAAAATAGTGGCTATTCCCCATGTTGTACAATACACCCTTGTAGCCTATCTTTCACCCAATAGTTTATACCTACCACTCCTCCACTCCCATATTGCCCACCCCACTCCACTGGTAACTACTAATTTGTTCTCTATATCTGTGAGTTTGCTCCTTTTTTGTTATATTCACTAGATTGTTGTATTTTTTAGATTCCACATGTAAGTGACATACAGTGTTTCTCTTTCTCTGTTTGACTTAATTCACTTATTTCATAATGCCCTCCAAATTCATTCATGTTGCTGCAAATGGCAAAATTTTCATTCTTTTTTACGGCTGAGTAGTATTCCATTGTATATATATATATCACATCTTCTTTATCCATTCATCTGTTCATGGACACTTAGGTCGCTTCCATACCTTGGCAATTGTAAATAATGCTGCTATGAGCATTGGGGTGCACGTATCTTTTCAGATTCGTGCTTGTGGTGTTTTTCAACATATACCCAGGAATGGAATTGCTGAGTCATATGGTAGTTCTATTTTTAGTTTTCTGAGAAAACTCCACACTGTTTTCCACAGTGGCTGCATCAATTTATTGATACAAGTGTTCCCTTTTCTCCACATCCTTGTGAGGCAAGTATATTTATTTCCCCCATTTTACAGATAAGGAAACAAGGCAGAGAGAGGGTAAGCAACACATAATATATTCTTTCATTTCTGATAAAATGTATTCTGTCACATTCTCATTTCCTGGAAACCCATGTAATCCATGGTGCTCCTATAAACTTGAACTACAAAACAACTATTGTAGAAGTTTTAGCCACAGCAATCAGAGAAGAAAAAGAAATAAAAAGAATCCAAATCAGAAAAGAAGAAGTAAAGCTGTCACTGTTTGCAGATGACATGATACTATACATAGAGAATCCTAAGGAGGCTACCAGAAAACTACTAGAGCTAATCAATGAATTTGGTAAAGTAGCAGGATACAAAATTAATGCACAGAAATCTCTGGCATTCTTATACACTAATGATGAAAAATCTGAGAGTGAAATTAAGAAAACACTCCCATTTACCATTGCAACAAAAAGAATAAAATATCTAGGAATAAACCTACCTAAGGAGACAAAAGACTTGTATGCAGAAAACTATAAGACACTGATGAAAGAAATTAAAGATGATACAAATAGGTGGAGAAATATACCATGTTCTTGGATTGGAAGAATCAACATTGTGAAAATGACTCTACTACCCAAAGCAATCTACAGATTCAATGCAATCCCTATCAAACTACCACTAGCATTTTTTACAGAACTAGAAAAAAAAATTTCACAATTTGTATGGAAACACAAAAGACCCCAAATAGCAAAAGCAATCT
>NC_041215.1:105432418-105445078 GCF_002837175.3 Physeter macrocephalus
GTATATGTATAACTGATTCACTTTGTTATAAAGCAGAAACTAACACACTATTGTAAAGCAATTATACTCCAATAAAGATGTTAAAAACAAACAAACAAACAAAAAACAACTATTGTAATAGTTTCCCCAATTAAGGTAGAATGAGGAGCAGTAATCAAAACATCTTGCTGGTTTAATTATCAGTGACACTTAAGGGCCCATGTGAAAGAGAATGAGAAAAAGTAGTCCTCTACTTTTAGGGTATGATCAAAGAGTTCCTTCTCATGGCCCAGTATGTTAAATTTTCATTTCACGAGATGGGGAAGTAGTCATTCTACAGCCCTGCCAGAGACTGGTGGACAGAACTTCGTTGGAACTCAGAGAAAATTCTCTAGGTTTATCTTGTGAAATAAAACTTTTTGACTGATAAATTCCATTGCTCCAAATGCAGACATCCTCTTAAATTCTAATTTGTTGATAAATTGATCTCAAAATCTATAAGTACTATGGGATAGGTTTCTATTATGCAATCAAATGTTCTTCATATACCCCCTCATAGAGCTAATCATTATTATACTGTATTTTCCAAACACCTTCACACACTTTATTTGAAACTTAAAATAACTTAAGATGTATGCTACCTCGATTGCCCCCCCCCAGAATTTTAGAGGAACAATGGCTTTCCCAGGGGGAAAAAGACACCATGGGAAGTTCTGGATACCTCCTTATAAATAGGGCAGGCTTGTCTCCATGACCAATGAGATTAAGCCAGTCACGTCCAAGTCCCACATCTTTAGGTACAGTCTGTTGGTCGCCCACATATGGTAATAGAACATCTATTCAGAGAGCACATTTTCTAGCACATTTATTTCTCTTCCCAACTTTGTCTATGAGCCAGATGGTTATATCTTGTCCATTTTAGCAAGCACTTGCCTTTAAGTGTGGAGCCTGGAGGATTTGTCTCAGCTCTTGGATCTCAGGGGACTTGGGGGTTTCACATAATATCTTCACTACCTGGTTGGTGGAAAAACATACATTGTGAATTTTTTAACAATCTTTATCACCTAGTTAACATCACCCAGGTTGGATAACAGGTATACTGTACATGATATTGACCTAAGAAAAGCTGTTACTGAAGCCTTCTTTTTCATCTTTAAAGTCAGGGCTTAGAGTCTTTCCTTATCATTAAACTTCATTACAGCAGGTAGAATCCAAGATTCGGGCTAGATCTAAACCACAGTGCCCCAGTCCTGGCACATTGCAGGCTTGGAGGAAGAACAAACATAATTTTGTAATGTCATATGTACCAAGGCAATATCCCTCTAGTGGCTCTAAGATAGCTGTTTGCTAATGTGAATGCTTTACAGGCAGGTTAAGGTATCTGAGTTCTCCAGGTATAGGCACAATTACCTGGAGAACCCAGGTAGCTTAATCCCATGGGATGTTCCATTCTTCAGTTGCAAAATGAAATAGTAATTTGTATTTTAGGGCTTATTATTTGATTAGCAAATTTAATGTTTGTTGCAACAAAAAAAGTGCTAGACAGAATAAATTCTGATCTCTTTGCTTTGGTTTAGGCATAGACCTGCTCTCTGACAGGACATAAGCCCTTTCAAGACTTTAACCAGCTCCATGAATCTTCAGCAGTCAAGCACCATCACATATTGTCAAATAAAAACAAGCAGTTTAGCGAGCTTCACCCCCACTCACTGAGGTTACAACTGAATAAAATATCACGTGTGTGTTTCCGTGTGGACAGCTGAGAACCATTCAAGTTGTTGATTACTGGAGCTGAGGTTAGAAGTTTTTTTTTAAATTTCTTTTAATATGGACAATAAATAAAAACAAAACAGATTATATTTATGCATCCATTCAGCAAATATGCATTGAACATCTACTGTGTGCTAGGCACTGTTCTGAGTGATGCAAATAGAGCACTGAATAGGCAGACAAAAATCCCCAGTCTCATGGAGTTTACATTCTAGTGAGGAGCCACGGACAATAAATAAAATACATAAGTAAAAGAGTTTTATTTGATGATGAAAAGAGTTAAGAAGAAAAATGAAATAGGGAAGGTGGATAGGGAATGCTATGAGAGGATTGCAATTTTAGATGGGGTGACCAGGGAAAGCCTCCATGAGGTGACATTTGAGTGGAGACTGGAGGGAGATGAGAAAGCAAATCGTGTGGCTATACGGGCAAGGGCATTACTGACATAAGGAATAGCAAGTGCAAAGGGCCTGCGGCAGGAGCATGTCTGGTTCAAACAACCACAAGGGGTTCAACTGGCTGGAGCAGAGTGAATAAGGGAGAGAGTGGTGAGTATGACATCAAAGAGGTAACAGGGGCCACCTTATGTTTGACTATGCAAGAATTCTGATGTTTACTCGGAGATGAGAAGTTGTTGTAGGAAGAGTTTGAGCAGGGAAGTGACATGATTTGACTCATCTTTAATCAGAACCTCTTTGGCTGCCATGATGGGAATAGACCACAGGGGAGGAAGAGTAGAAGTGGGCGACCAGGTAGGAAGCTACATCGCAATTATCCATGTGACAGACGATGATGCCGTATATTAGGTGGCACAGCAGAGGTGGGGAGATTCTCGATATATTTTGAAACTAGAGCTGACAGGACTGGGTGTGGGTGTGAGAGAAAGAAAAAGTCAAAGATGACCCCAGAGGTTTCAGCCAGGATACTGCAAGAACAAAGACGTCCTTAGTGAGATGGAAAAGGCTGGGGTAAGAGCGGCTTTGGGGATGGGACGGCCAGGAGCTCTGCTGGGGAGCTCCCAACGGAATTTGGGAGTCCATTAGAGAGTTTGAGGGAGTTTGAGGTCCATTAGACATCTCAGTAGGATGGGAGGGGGCAGAGGACATCAGAGCCTGCCGTCCAGGACCCCAGAATAGGGATGTAAATTGGGTATCATTAGTAGGGCAACATTACCCTCTTTCCATGGGGTAATTAGGTCCACGATTTAGGGAAAAAGAGGGAAATGCACACAAGCTATAGATGTGTCTTGTTGGTTTTAATTTGGGGAGACAGCAGGCCTTCTATTCAAGCTCAATTAGAAACAGTTATCAGATGCATAATCACCAACTGAACTTCTCCATTAGAGCATTTAAACTCGCACTGTGAGTAAAATGGTATCACATTAAAGCTCTACTAGTCTCTGGATGAAAAATCACCTCACCTCGTAGGATAACGCCTGGGCATGGGATGTGGCAGGAATGAGCTTCTTTCCTTTAAATTCCTGGAGGCAGTCATAAACCTGCCGAGGGGCAACGAGGAGAGAATGACACACCGAGGGAAGGCTCGCCCGGGGAGACTCAGCCTGAACAATGGCACAAGTGGCTGGGTAGCATGCGTGTTGGCCTTTAATAAGGTGTCTCTAGTTGTCCAAGCAAAATGAACTCAAGACTGGTGGCTCTGACGCTTCAAAGGCTTAATTATTGGCTGCCACTGGAAACTGTTCTTCCCCAAACAATATCATTGATAAAAAGAAACGTGAACTTTTACTCTTGTTAAATTAAGTAAGCCTGGGTTTTCCAGGCTTGAGGCCAATAAGGATTTGAAGCCAGAAACCTGTGGGAACTTCCAGGCTCGGTAGCTGCGTAGGGCATGGGTTAGGGGCTCAGGTTCACCAGGGGATCTGAATGAGAGGCCAGGCACACTATACATGCTTATTTGTACTCTGTGCTCATCTTTTGTTTCCTTTCCTCCCTTAATTCTCCAGTAAAAGTTTGCTTATAAAAATTCCAACTTTGCCTCTGTTGACCCTTAGGAATTGTTTTCCATACCAGGATCTAGGGTTGGGCTGAGAACATCAAGGTCTGACTAGCTCTGCAGTGCAGACCTTAATCTTATTTTAGAAATCTAGTTTCTCTTACAGTTGGAGAAATGAAGTCCAGGAGGTCAGCTCAGCCCTGCCTTTCTGCATCCGGATCTGGGATGGCGGGGCTTCCTTGCTCTACCTCAGTGCCCAAGCTCAAGTTTACCTGGAAGTGATTAAGGCTGGTAGATTGATGCAGGGAGCCCAAAGCCCAAGCAGCCTACCAGTGGTAGCAAAGGCAATGCCTTTAGTGGCATTCATACCCCTGTATTAGCTTCCCAGGAGGAAAAAGTGCCTGGTAGAAATCAAGTAGTTTCCCCCAAAGTTTTATTCAGATATAACTGAGATAGAACATTGTGTAAATTTAACGGGTATGACATGTTGATTTGATACACGTATGTGTTGCAAAATGATAACCACGATAAGGTTAGTTAACACCGCCATCACATAATTATCACTTTGTCTGTGTGTCGTGATAACGTGTAAGATCTATTCTCTCAGCAAATTTCAAGTATGTAACACAGTATTGTTAAATATAGTCACCATGCTGTACATTTGCTCCCCAGAACTTATTCATCTTATAACTGGAAATTTGTACCCTTTGACCAACATCTCCCTATTTCCCCTCCACCTAGTCCCTGGCAACCACTATTCTCTCTGCTTCTATGAGCTCCACCTTTTTAGGTTCCACATACAAGCGAGATCACACAGTATTTGTCTTTCTCTGACATTTCACTTTGCATAATGTCCTGAGGTCCACCCATGCTGTTGCAAAAGGGAGGATTTCCTTCCTTTTTATGTCTGAATAATATTCCATTGGACATCCCACTTCTGAGTATATAGTGATAGTGAAATGAAATCACTACCTAAAAAGATATCTGCACCCCATGTTCATTGAAGCTTTATTCACAATAGCCAAGGCATGGAAAAAAAACGCTGTGTCCAACAATGGATGAATGGATTAAGAAATCAGGTGTTTTAAAACCAGTGCTGTGAGGAGTACCTCTTTGCTCATGCTAAGTATGTTGACACTTTTTTCGTATCTTAAAGAATATAATATTAACATGCACCATAAGGCTGACCACATTTCACTTAAGTGAAGGAAACACATCCTCCAAAAAATAACTTCAAAAGGATCTTTCTTAATAATAACATTTGTTCAGAAGAACAAAATTGTAGTCAGATGCTATTGTATAGTGCATGAAATTTTAGCCAAATTTAAAAAAAGAAGAGATCTTCAGAGTAAGAAAAACTTAAGATACCTAAACAGAGCTGTAGACATTTCATGTCCTCATTTATGAAAACAAAGGGGAATGATTTTTTAAAGTCTTTTTTTGCTTTAAGCATTTTTATGTCCTGAGTTGGCCTCAAGGACAAAGGGTTGTAGACAAAGGGACAAAGGGTGCTGTCTATGGCCATTTGTGGTGGCTGCTGTGTGACCCCAGGGGCCTCTGGAAGAAAGGTAGTTGGAGGCAGAAAAGAGAGGACCTGCCATATTCTTTTCCAGCCAAGTAAATTCCTTCCTAAGCTAAGAGATTGTGTAGCTCTTCTCTGAACTTTTTCCCAGTCGAAATTTCCTGCCAACTGACAAGCAACGCTGTTGGACGAGTAAGTTCTGCTCCCAAGGCTAAGGCTTCTGAGCAATGGAGCACTCACCTTGAGCAGAGCCTGCAGCCACGGGGAGTGAAGGAGGTCATACAGGAGACACACTCCATTCACGTCTCGGCTATAGAACAGATTCAGCTCTTGTAGCACAAGCCTCAGGATTTGGGAGGTACCTACAAACGGGAGAGGGCAGAGATGGGGTGACGGGTGGAAAGGCAGGTGTAAATGTGAAGGACAATTCAGACCACGGGGAGGTGCCAGGGGCTCATGAGGAGAGGAGAGGACACTGGATTTAAGGCCAAAAAATCTGCCTTATAGCCCTGTTCTATCACTTACTGTGTGAACTTCGGAAAGCCATCCAACTCTCTGGAACCTACTTTCCTTGTGGCAAAATGAGAGTATGTTAGCTTCCCCATAGGGTTGTTGCCAACATTAGATGAAATAATAGATCATAGTATAGAAATGAAAGATTTTATGGAGCAATATTGCTTTCCCCTCCCCAATCTTAACAGCCTCTGGTTTATTCCAAAATTATCTAGTTGTTTTCTGGATCCTCCTTCTCTAATTCAAACATGCAACCATGTGTATTTACCCTTTATGAAAATTCTTATTGAAAAACTCTCTTAATAGGCCTTTAATACATATCTCAGGATTCCACTGTTAAAGGGACTGAACAGAATTTAGTAAATGCTTGGTTGCTTTTACAAGTATTTTCATAGAAATCCTATTTGTTGCAGTGATATTTTGAATGTGAACAAGTTGTGACGTTCTAAGGCAAAGTAAAACATAGTGGGGTAGGAAAAAAAAGAGATTCTGAATCTACTGTGTCAATTTCTTTCCTTCCTGCCTTGAACTTTGCTTAGACTTATCACTAATAGATGCAATAGGACACTTCAAACTGTATGACAAACTCCTTATAGGAATCACAAAAATCTATCAGAATTTCTGCACCTAAATTGGATCACATATTTAGAGGGATATTAAAAGAACTTTCTGGTCTAGAAAAGGAATCTGGCACCACATACCATTCTCTGGATTGGTTACCGTAGAAAGCTTCTCGTCCTTCTTGTCCTTGCTGTCTGGTGGGTCTGCTCCTTTGTCTGACTGTATCATGCTCCCTTCCCAAGCTTTCAGAAGGAATTCAGAGCTAGGGAACAGATCAACAAACAGCACACAGCTCCCTCAATCACACTGGCCCCGCAGCTCTTAGTACATATATAGGCACATATTTTCAACAGCATTTATTGAGCAAGTCAGGCACTGTGCTACATACACACCAGGATCCACATCAAATAAAACAGTCTTGCCCTGTGGTGCTTCCTTTCTAAATTATCCATCACCAGCTGTGTGAATGAGAAAACTACTATTTCATGAAACATTCCTTCTACTCCCCTTTCTTAAAACAAGTGACAAATAATGTCATGTTTGTTTATTTTCCACCTCTTTGCCTAGTTGATTTCACCATCATTCAGAGATCAGAAGAGCCTTCCCTGGCCTGACTCCATTCAGGTGCCCTCTTCTCTCTCATTGCCCGTATAGTTCTTCATGGCACTGATCACAGTTGTAAAAGTTATGGGTTACTGCTGAGGATACTCTTAGGATTTACTTTATATATTGCTTTAAGTAGGTTTAGTTTCAAGAAACAGAAGCCCCAAATAATAGTGGCTTAACAGAGTAGAAGTTTATATCTTTCTTATGTAAAAGTCCAGAGGCAGAGCAGCCCTGCTCCATGAAATTCTCAGAGAATAGGCTCCTTCCAGCTCACTGCTTTGCCCCCTTGGGGTGTGGTGGTGTTCTTATCTTCCTGTCCCAAAATGGTGGCTGGAGCTCCAGCCATCACCTCTACATTTCAGCCAGCAGGATGGGGATTAAGAAAACAAGGGCAAAGGGGACATGCTCATTGCTCTTTGAGAAAGTTTGATAGAAGTTGCCCTACACAATGAGAAATCACCTCAGGCCCTGCAAGTTTTCAAATGTTCCACTGAACTTTCATGTTGCTGGAAAAACAACAACAGAAAAAAACACCTTATAATTATCTGACCCCAGAACTCAACTTCTCTTTACATATGAACACAAAGTATTTTTGCACAGTTTTAGCATACACTGAATTTTCTGGAATGCTGCTACCTTAATTGAGGAATGAATTTACTTCATTTTGCTTGGACTTTATCAAGTTCACCATTTCAGAAAATCAGGTCATTAATGGTTAAGCTGCTCAAAGTATAACATGTCACTACAACACACCACCATCAAGCCGTGGCTGTATCTCTGTCTGCGTTCGAAGCTGCTGCGTCCCTTGTGCAGTTTCTTATAGGTGCAAACATGTGTTACTTCATTATATCTTTTGGTATAGTGATATCCCATATTTACAAATCGAAATTTAGACATCTTATCAACTATATTAGTTTAATTTCTTTTTTATTATTACTAGGGCATTATACATATGGATTTTTTTTTTGAAGTTTTCTGTGTCTTAGTCTGGGTTCCTCCAGAATCAGACAGGGAGCGAGGATTCTAGTGAGGTGATTTGCTTGGAAAGTGATCTAGAACAGTAGCAGTGGAGTGAGGTATTAAGGCAGGGCAAGGGAAAAAAGCCAGTAAAAAGTACATCAAGCAAGTAACTGCTCTGGGCCCTATGGAGCTTCATCCCATGGAAGGAACAAGGGACAAGGGAGTGGGGATATTTATACAGCAACACTGCCAGACATGGGTTGAAGGCTTTCCCCAGAGAGCATTACTTCTGGTCCTTCCAGCCTGCTACATGTGTACTTTCAGATAGAGAGTGTAGGTATAGAATGCACCAAAAGGGATATGGGTAGGGCACCGACAGCATTTGTCACAGGAGAATAATAAAGGATAAATCAGGATTTTTTTAAAAGGAGCATTTCAGATTAGTTGTTAAAGACGGGTATGGTTTTTTGAATCTGATATGGTTGAGAACCACTGTCTAGAATCTAGACAGATTGTGGGGTTGAGTCAGGGAGGCTATCTAGAAAAAGACAGATTCTTATGTTGTCTCTAAATTCTACGGCAGTGAGAAGAGCAACACAGAAAGCTGTTATGAAATCTGAAACAACCTTCCCATACACATTATTTTCCTGTCGCACTGAAGTATCCTAGTTTGCCAGATTCTGCCTAAACTTGACATCATAAGCTTCTGCCTTGCCCACCACCACCCACCCCACCCAGCCCCAGCTGAGTCAGTTTACACCCTGCCATTTTCCTGCATTCCAGTTTCTGACACTCTATTGAATCATTTTGCACAGCAGTTGCATGTAGGACTCATCTTCCTCCCTGGAGGGGAGCACTTCCAAGGTAGGGTTTGAAAAGGGAGATGGAGTGTCTGCCAGACAAAAGCCAGAGCAAACATGTGAGTCTGACACCAAACCATCATATTCAGGCAACTTCTTAAAATGCTTCTCACAAACCATGTTCTTGGTGAGGCAGTACGAATTACACGATGATGCTACGTGCGCATCGTAGGTGGACCACAATTCTTCCATATTTAATGCCCAGATGACAGTGTGCCCAACCAGGCCTATCCATGCAGCAGATGGGGGCACTAGAGACTGTACGTTACTGAGATGAAATTGTGAGAGAAATTTACAGATAGACTGTGGTTTCTATAACGAAGTCTAATTACTAAAGTAACTTCTAATCAATCTACCAACCCAGAGCTACACAGATAACTCATTCATATACTCTAAAAGGCTCATTTTGGCTAAAAGTTTCTCCGCCACTGAAGCATAAACAGTAATGTTCATCTCCACAACTTAGCTGAATTCTGAAAACAGTCATCCTCAGCTTCCTGTGACAAATTTGCTATGAGCTGAATTGTGTTCCCTCCGAATTCAGGTGTTGAAGCCCTAACCCCTCAATGTGATGATATTTGGAGATGGGACCTTCGTGAGGTAATTAGGTTTAGATGAGGTCATGATGGTGGGGCCCTCATGATGGCATTCGTGCCCCTGTAAGAAGAGACACCATGGAGCTTCTTCTCTTAATCTCTCTGCCACACGAGGACACAGCCAGAAAGAGGCTATCTTCAAGCCAGGAAGAGGGACCTCACCAGAACCCAGCCAGGCTGGTACTGTGATCTCAGACTTCCAGCCTCCAGAACTGTGAGAAATAAATTTCTGTTGTTTTTAAGCTGCCCAGTCCCTGGTATTGGCCCAAGCTAAGCCAAAATTTCATAGAAGGAAACCTCAGAAAATGGTTTTTCCCTCCCTCCAGGTGGCAAAGAAAACTGTTGCAATTTATTGTCCTCATAGTACTTATGCTTATCCTTCACGATTCCCTTGTGCATTAACCTGTTCAGTGTCCGGCTCCCATGTGGGTCAGGTCTGGAGCGCGGACACTTTGCTTGTCTGTTCACTGCTGAATCCTCAGAAGTAAAAGACTGACACCTGCCCAGGGAGTCCAAGGACGGCTGGGACATCAGTCCTGAGACAGGAGCAGCTGGACTTGGGAGGCCTGTGCCTTCCTCTCCTCCTCAGCCTGGTTATATCGACTTCAACCCCCTTCCCCATCAAACTTGGAAATCGGGGCTGACAGATCTTGGAGGCAATCAAATGCAACCTTCATTTTACAGATAAGGAATTTGACACTCAATGGGGTATTCAGTAGATTTCACAAGTGGTAAAATCAATTTGACACTCAGTGGGGTATTCAGTAGATTTCACAAGTGGTAAAATCAAAAGTTTTCCTCTTTTGTTTCCATATTTAGTCCTGAAACATGCTAGTCCCTGGCAAAAGTCTGTGGTGTCCCTTGCTTGCCTGCCTTTTCATGACTGTCAGTTGAGACTTAGCTATTTCTGCTGTCTTGAGAGAGAGAGAGTTCTTGATCGAGACTGTAAATAATAGTCAACCATATGCAATTCGGAACTGATTAAGTAACACAGGAAGTATGGCCAGTTCTTATCATTAACTTAGAAGCTGCATTAGTGTTACTGATACCTAAGGAATTTCTCCTAAGCGTTACTTTAAAAATCAATATTTCTAGAAGACTGCTAAAAAGCAGTATATATGCACAGTGTTTCCAATTTGTAAGCATTTTTTATGTTTATGATAGAATATTATACTTAAAAGGTGACAGTGGTATGACAAAATGGTCAGTAATCTCTGGTTTCCAAAAAAATCAATATTTCTATAAACTTAAAAATATAGTGATTACTATTAAATGCCACACTCCTTACCCGTATTATGCTCATTTTTCAAAACAATGCTTTCTACTAGACAAAGCCTGAAAAAACACTTGAAAACTTGATGAGAAACGGCCTGTACAAAAATGGCTAGCTTCCTCTGGGTCAAAATGCTATGGATCAGGACTAAGACAAATGCTCAGTTTTACTCAGTCTCCATGACAACTTATTATTCCATACTTAAGAAATGGTTTCTCACAGCAAAACCTGCTCTTTCGAAATCACAGAATTCTCCATATGATTTGAGATACGATGAAACTAATGCATTCAAATATTACCCATAATTTTATTTTTAGCTCTTAAAAATTGACAGAAGGGCAGACATTTCTAGATCTTTCTGGTAACTCGGGATCATTTGGCAGGGTCTCTTACCTGCAAGACTGCAAACGTGCAATGCTGCTCCTATCCAGAGAAAAGCTTTAGCAGAAAATACCAGTGGGCTATTTGGTGCCAAAGTCACCTCACTGTTCTAGATAAAATCTCTGCACATCCTCTTTGATTTAATCCACAGAAGCCTAATCCAGCCTAACCACTAAATTACTCTTAAACCTTCCCTGTCACAAATCTTCCTAAGAATTCCTTGCACTGAAAAGTCTAATTTATATCATTTCAAACCTTCACTTCAGTATTTTCTGACTGCCAGCACATAGTTAACACCAAAAACGATGAATATTTTTGTTGACTATTTCAGGATAAGACACCCCACAATAAATAAGTTTTATTTTAATCTAATGAAAAACTGATACCTGAGAGTAAGCCGATCTATTAACCTTATTTTCTCACATTATGATGAGGAAACAAGGGAAGACTCTTCAGCCAATAATAATGAGACTTATAAAAGATCTCCTTCTGGAAGGTCCCCTACCAAGTTACTATTATGAACCTAATAGCCCATTCTCTATCTCAGATGGGAGCCACTTCCTTTTTGAAAGTTTTATATTGCAGGGAGGTGTCAGTGGGAAGAACATTTGGAAGTAGAACGAGAGAAAGTGTACAGCTGACAGCAAGGCAAAGGGTAAAGACCAAATGGCAACTGTTAAAGGTTTATCAGCCCTTTCATCCTAAATTAGACATATGGCATTCCTTTGTTCTCTGCTGTAGATGAAAACACAAGCTGGGAATGTGATACATTTGTGACTGTTTTGAGCACAGTGTATTTTATCAAAAGCACTTAATTTTATTAAAAATTTTCATTTTCCACTCGCTTTTTTACTTTACGAACTTTTAATGCATAACTTAGCTATGAAATGACATCTCTGGCAGCTGTAGTAGGAAAGAGCACTGCAATTAGAGTAGGAAGTTCTGGAGTCCCAACTCTGACAGCGAGCCAATCACAGCCTCTCCTTGTCTGCAAAATCAGTGGAGTTAATACCTTCCCCCACAGGGCGGTGGGCATTCACCATGCATGTGTAAGACCTAGTAAGCTGCTGGCATGTGTGCTATAGGTGTTTTTATTTGCAGGCATTGGTGACTGGTGACTTACAGGTTTTCCCCCCAAGGGAATTTAAATTTTACAGTTTTAATATGCTTTCCGAAAAGTATAAATACAGTATGAAGAGTCAAGTATTGGGACAGCTGCTTCAAGTCTCCAATAAAAGAATGAATTATAACATGTTTCTCTTAGAATTGAGATAGCTTACTATCATCTGAGAACTTTTCAGTAGGTTTCATGTTTTTCTCTGTCAGTTTCCACAATTACCCTTCTCTCCCTGTAAAGGGATCAAAGACATTCAGTAAATTTGCCTTTAGAAGCCAAATGTGGAACTTGTGTGTTTATTCCAAAATCAAAACAATTCCTAATGGAAATGTAAAGTGTTTAACATAAACTAATCTTTAAGAGTCGGTCCTGGGCTTCCCTGGTGGCGCAGTGGTTGAGAGTCCGCCTGCTGATGCGGGGGACACGGGTTCGTGACCCGGTCGGGGAGGATCCCACACGCCGCGGAGCGGCTGGGCCCGTGAGCCGTGGCCGCTGAGCCTGCGTGTCCGGAGCCTGTGCCCCGCAACGGGAGAGGCCACAGCAGTGAGAGGCCCACGTACAGCAAAAAA
>NC_041215.1:105445088-105469830 GCF_002837175.3 Physeter macrocephalus
GTACAGCAAAAAAAAAAAAAAAAAAAAAAAAAAAAGAGTCGGTCCCTTTCCAATAATGGGCAGGCACATTCTGGTAAACGCTCCTTGAGAAGATATTACAACTGGTATATAATTAACTAATGCCTACCATTTCTAGCCAAAATTTTAAATCCTCCATTTTCCCTTCCTTGAATCTGTTTAGGAGGAAAGAAAATTTAACCTGTAACTATCAAAATATGTCTTTTATTCAAAGAAATAATAGTACCATTTCTTTTAAGACCCTTGACCTCAGTTTATTAGGGTCAGAAAGTTAATTTGTTCTTTGTCAGCAAAGGTGATATAAGTTTATTTTAAAGACAGAGATCTCTAAAACCCCAGTGGGATCTCTGAGGCCATACAAAGAGGCACAGATTACAATGCAGGCAACTCCCCTCCCCCAAAAAACTAAACTTGGACGTCTTTTAAATTTTTAGTTTGCCCTGTGTCATTTCTTTCGCAATCATAAACAACTTCATAAACATGAATGTCTTTTATTATGAAAACTGCTGTTACATTACAGCCAACATTCCAAAACAGTATTTTAATAAACACTTGTCTTGATTATAAAGTAGAGCAGAAACCATGATCCTTTTCCAAAATCGATTAACATCTGTAGATGTTAACACAAAGAAGGAGGAGGACACTCCATATGCTCACCCTGGTGTGTAGGAGATGAGATGGGGAAGAGCACCTATGTAATCCAAAACAGCTACTAGTGTTACCTGTATAGTGTAAACCAAACACTTACAATACGACATTAAAAAAAAAAAAAAAAAAAAAAGCAAAACGCTAGCAGGTTGAGGTGTCACAACACTTTTGAGAAGGGAGAAGCCAAAGCGAGTTTCCCTTTCCTTCCCCTCTGTGAGTTCAGTGCAAGGTACAGGGAAGAACCACAACACTAGGTCAAGGATGGATGCAGTTCTTTGCTTCTGTATTTTCCAGTCTCTAGTTCTGCTCCAAAACACAGCCTGCATGCAAAAGCTCTTCAGGCTCTCATTCACAGGCCCTGGAATACAGCGTTTGCACACGAATGAATGAGGTTCTGCAGCAGCTCAGAGTCAGTGTCTGAATTCCAGTGTATTCACTCTGTAGCATGGTAAGGAATCCAAGAACAAAATTCCTATGTTCTTTCTAGTCGGGAGGCAGAAGACTCCTATTTGGATGTGCTCCAGGTCTGGGGTCAGGGTATGGTAGAAGTAACTGCACAGAACCTCTCCCATCATGAATACCCTGGTGGGAAAGCTTAGAAAAAGTTAAAATTTCAGTTTAAAAGTTCCTCCTTCCCCTCCCTCAGCAAAGAAGCATGGTGCACACATGACTGCGAGGAATTTTGAAAGGCATAGTGTGGCTACTATAGTTTCAAGTACAATCTGCTCCTTGCAAAGGGGTCTGGGGTAACTGCAGGCAAACCAGAAACTCAAAAATATTCATCAACCTCTTTAATGTAAGAAGCTATACTGAGAATTTTTTCTTACAACTTCATGAGCTGGCATACTCTTTACTGTAGGAAGGGATATCCTCTTTTTTCCAACAGCCGATGTATGACATTTGGGGAACTTAACACAGGCCAGGGACTGGTCTAATCTGATTTCTACCTCCTTTTCAATCCTCCCTTTAAACTATACAGTCTTTTATTCTGGGCTCAGAGCTCTGATCATTAGCAAGGCTCAGAAATGACAACCAAAATAATACAACGTCCTAATTTCAACACTGTTCTTTTTTGCCACTACAGGAAGACGCCAGATGGTGCTAAAACACTTTGAATAGATAATCCAGTTGTCAAGCTGTTATGCAGCCTAGTTAAGCTTCTCACGCTGGATCTGGTAGTAACATGCCTGAAAAAAAGTTCAAAACCATTTAAAATTTACTTTAAGAGAAATTACATAAATATAACAATGCACATGGGACTAAGAAAGGAAATCCTTTATTAATGCTGATAGCTCAACAAAATCAGTTGCTTCCATTTTTCCCTGTTTCCTTCCAGTCCCCCTACCCTATCCCATGTCTATTTTGCCAAGTTATAATTAGTAGAAATAAAATTTTGTAAAATTCCCTCTGATTCTAAAACAGACAAAAAAATTTTTAACAAGCTGTATAATATTCTTCATTAAGCAGAAATACCTTAATTTGTTAAGCCACTATTGACTGGACACGTAGAATATGCTGATGATCAGTATAAGGTACACAAACAACTATAATCAGAATCACCTAGCATGTCTGATAAACATACAGGTTAAGATTAAGCATCATTCCAGACCTAGCGAGTCAGAATTTCCTGGAATGCATTTTTAAGAAGCATCTCCAAGTGATTCTGAAAGTATCCAGGTTTGAGAGTTCCACTACAAAGAACACCTCATCCAAATAATATACAGTGTATTCCATTCTTTAATTTCGTGGGATAAATCACAAGGAGTAGGACTACTCAAACTCTAGAAACATTTTTGATGTTGTTGATATAAATGTTAATAACAATTGTTTTCCAAAAGGATGATTTATTCTTTATCAGCAATGTGGGACTAATTCTGATTTCACTATAACCTCACCAGCCCTGGGTATAATTTTATAACATTTTTGCTAATTTAGCAGGGACAAAATGGCACTTTCCTTAAATCTGCAGTGAGGTTGAGCGTTTTCTTTATATAAATATATTAATTCTTTTCTTCCGTGGTGATATATTTAGAGATGATCTTCATATAACAGAAATACTAATAATGTAAGTCACTGGTAGCCAATATTTTCCCCAGTTGTCCCCTTCCTTTTCAGTTTATTTACTATAAATGTTAATGATATTTAAGTTGAAAACTTTAAACAATTAGCCCAAGCCAGAAACCTGACATTAAATTCTAGTTTTTTTCTCATTTTAATTTGCCTGTCTTTTCTTCTGTCTCCCTTTTTGTATATTTAAACCTTACTAAGGCATCTGTAATTTGCTACGTGAGTGATTCCACCCTCCCTCCAAAACTGCTAATAGGCTCTTCCAATACTTTGACCATTTATTATATAATTCTCTTTTCCATTTTTGTTTGATGTTTCCATTTTCATATGTGAAATTTTTATTATAACACTGCCTATATGGGAGCTATGCCTTCCACTAAGGTATTTGTCTATTCGACAGTAACATACTATCTTAATTATTGTAATTTCGTAACACTTCATTAGCTGACACAGTGGGTCTGTTCTGCCTCTCTTTTTTTCAGAAGTGTTTTTGCCACTTTCTATTTGTTATTCTTCCAATAAACTTCACAATGATCGTATCAAATTCCAAGAAAAATCAAGGCAGGGGGACTGAAATGACTTCCAACAATCCCTACAGAGCACCCAGATCAAAGAACCTCATTTGTTACCTACTAGTTACAATAAATGGGAAAGAAAGAAGATGTGATTCATATTCATTACATACCTACTGCCTTCTGTATTTTACCTTAATTCCATTAAATAGCTCTAATGTTGAATGTTTTTTTGGACACTAAGAATTCTTTCTGTTTCCTTTTTAAAGTTACATTTATATAGATGATCTACATTTGTAAGGATTTGTAACGATTTGAATGATCAATTTACAGGGAAGATTGGGTAATGATAATTTGCTTTAGTATTTTGAGAATGATTCTACTTTAATATGTTATCATATTTTAAAATATTAACAGTATGTACTCTAAAGGCACTTAATGTTTGCATTAAGGTTTTATATAAAAGAAAGGTTAATGACAGATTCATAATATGGTAAATGAAGGAGAGATTTTAACATTAAAAATATTAAATAATATCTATACTTTACCTTCAAAGTGGTGAACATTATACCCTGTTCCCCATGCTGAAGATATGGGTCCATCAGATCCTCGATGAGGTGTACTTCAGAGCCTAAATTCCTAATCCTGCCCAACAAGAAAAATATATTGAGTTATTTCCATCTATATGTACATCGTACTTCTGAATCTATTTGAAAGGAAAAGAAAGAACAGCTCAACAAAAAGGTAACACCGTCATGAAAAGGGTTAACAGAAATGGATTGTTTTTCCAGTGGGGGAGCATGTTCCTGTCATCAGCTCAGAAAAGCAAGGGGCAGACTTGTTAAAATAATGTCACTGATATTAAAGTCAGAAGAGATTGGTCACCTGGCCCGTAGCACCACATATAAGAAAACAGGAAACAAATCATCCATGGACCACAAGAAGTCTTCCTGAAGTGATGCCAGGACACTCTGAGAGATCTCTTCAAAAGTCTGCTGGATGACTTTAAGTTTGTCTGATGGGGTAAATGTTGTGCTGTTGTTAAAAAAAAAAATTAAAAAATAAAAATAAATAACGAAAAGATATCCTACGGTTTTCTTAATAGAGCCACTTGATACTAATCGTTTGATACAAATATAATCTCTTAGGGCTCACGTGCCTTAAGTTGGATACATCAGGCAAAAGGAGTCACTGGAAGGGATGATATCGGTAATCCTATGGTCCTTTTGAGGAAAGAAGCCTCCAACTATCAATGGTTCACATGAAAGAATTCACTAAGTCATAGATCATCTCCTTTTACCCATGTGGAATCTTATTTTCCTAATACATGCTCTTCTCTGAGTAAGAAGTTTGGTTAATTTCCATCTGGCTAAAGATACGATTATGTAGATAAATTGCTGGGTAGGTTCTCCACCACTTTTGAAAATGCAAGGGCCTTGTAGAGCAAAAGGTAACCCAAATGTCTCAGAGTCTTTCTGATCTTCAGGCTGAGTTTGACACCATCTTGGGGGGTTGGGGGGTGGGGTTAGAGCTTAGGTAAAGATAAGATCTCATCAGTATCTTAACAGACTAAATGCTCCTTTTTTTTTTTTTTTTTTTTTTTTTGTGGTATGCGGGCCTCCCTCTGTTGTGGCCTCTCCCGTTGCGGGGCACAGGCTCCGGACGCGCAGGCCCAGCGGCCATGGCTCACGGGCCCAGCCGCTCCGCGGCATGTGGGATCCTCCCAGACCGGGGCGCGAACCCGGTTCCCCTGCATCGGCAGGCGGACGCGCAA
This sequence comes from Physeter macrocephalus, assembly GCF_002837175.3. Classification (NCBI taxonomy): domain Eukaryota; kingdom Metazoa; phylum Chordata; class Mammalia; order Artiodactyla; family Physeteridae; genus Physeter; species Physeter macrocephalus. The sequence goes on from NC_041215.1 coordinate 105,450,108, forward strand.
CCACTGCGCCACCAGGGAAGCCCCTAAATGCTCCTTTGATTTACGTAATTTTCAACAAATTAGAGATTACCTGATCTGCTGTAGACATTCTACAGCTGAGGCAAAACAAGCATCTTTTGTGGTTGGCAAAACCTGCAAAAACCGAATTTATAAAGGTCAAAGAGGAAAGCTGTCTTATGCAGCAACAAGAAACATAAATGATACCAATGGCAGAATGCAGGTCTTCAGTGAATAACTCATGCTTGGGTATTATATTACGGAAGTAAAATAGAAACTGTTTTGCTATCTCAAATCCCCCACACCAAATAAAAGCATATTTGCTGAGGAAACTAAAATCCACTATACCTTTTTACTCTCTCCAAGGATTGACAAGGTCACTGGCCAAAATTTCCTAAAACGAAATCCATACATTGTTAATACAAGTTGTTCCTTATGGTAAATTAGTCCCCATAAAAACAGTTAATGACTAGATTGACTTCCCTGTCCCCATTTAAAGTAACTATTCCACAGTTCCTTCATTTTTACTATTAAACCATTCCACTGAAAAAATTTACTTTCCAATTAAGGCTCATTCATTTTTTTCTGATAGCACAAATATATAATTATTGGGTGTTGGGGTGATCAGTTTTATCCTAACACTTCTAGAAAGTACAATCACTTAGTATTTCCTTGGACTAACAAGAAACAATGCCCTACAACAAAAAAGGGCACTTCTAAACTTTTAAATGAGAAATTGTAGATGGGGAGGGAGGGAAGAGAAGAGAAAAGAAGGGAAAGAAGAACGCCAAAGACTGAATACAATTAACTTTCTGAAAATGTGAATATATGTATTTTGCTTTGAAGAACTGCAAAATATCAGGCAGGATAACTCAAATTATTTACTTATATTCAGAAGAATAATCATATTTCAAACTCATGTCTAAAACCTCTCAGAAATAAAGATTTTAAAACATCACTATTTTGCTGAAGACAGACATGCGATAGGTAAATAAACTGCAAATCATATATACAATTAGATATCAAAGTACCAAATTCCCGATAATGCTGTCTGCACGTTGAGTTAAAGCAATTAGGTTCCATTCATAATTACTGTACTGACCTCTGCACCCCGAGGAAGCCCAAAAGAGCAATGTCTGGCTGCTTATTTAGTCGGAGAACACATTCCCAGTAAACATCCTCCTCACGATCATTATCCAGGGCATAAAGCATGAACAGTGGTGGGTAGAGCCGAGGTAGGAGCACAGGAAGCAGTAACCCAGAACCTGTTACCACGTAACTACAAAATATTGGAGGGAGAGGGAGGAGCATTAATCTTAAAATTGAAAACAGAATCAAACATGGAGCTTTATTTTCTAGAACTTGAAAGTAAAGATGGGAATTTTTGAGTAAGGAAGCAGTTATATTCCTTCTTTTATGTAAGGAGTTAACATGAGAAGTCTACCTATGGCCCCAGAGTTTTGTCTTGGGCCAACTGTGAATTCCTATCATAAACTCAAAATCTAATTGAAAGCCCACTCTGTTTCCATTTTAAGGCTGATTTCTCTGTTGTCCTAGGGCAGAATGATTTACTTTGCTCAACAGCCTTTGTGCCCAGTCATTTGTAGTTACAGTTTCATGGGGTTTGGCTAACAGAACTTGAGACCTAAAAGGAACCTCAGAGATCACAAAGTCCAGCCATATCATTTTATTTATTTTTTAAAAATTTTTTATATTTTAAATAAATTTATTTATTTATGGCCACGTTGGGTCTTCACTGCTGCGCACAGGCTTTCTCTAGTTGTGGCGAGCAGGGGCTCCTCTTTGTTGCGGTGCACGGGCTTCTCATTGCAGTGGCTTCTCTTGTTGTGGAGCACGGGCTCTAGGTGCACGGGCTTCAGTAGCTGTGGCTCACGGGCTCTAGAGTGCAGGCTCAGTAGTTGTGGCGCACGGACTTGGTTGCTTTGCAGCATGTGGGATCTTCCCGGACCAGGGCTCGAACCTGTGTCCCCTACATTGGCAGGTGTATTCTTAACCACTGGGCCACCAGGGAAGCTCCCAACCGTATCATTTTAAAAAGAAGGAAACAGATCCAGAGAAAACAACTTTTCCTGGGATTCTTTGCATAAGATCACTTGGTCCCCAACCCCTTTCTCACCATCTCCACCCAGCTCCACTCACCCTGGCTCTGGTGATTCTGATCTGGAATCTGACTTCCCAGTGCAAAAGGATTTTCTTTCAGTTGGCAGAGGAGCAGAGAGAGGAATTGTGGTGCCCTCTTCAGGAAGCTCAGGAAATAAGAACCTACGGAAGAATAAAGAATATCATTACACAATTACACCTCTACAGTGGATAAAAAGAGTAAAAACACATTTCCATTATTTAATCTTTTAAGGACCAATAAAACCAAACTTTCTATCAACTAAATAAGTCAGTTTCCTTAGAGTCTTAACTGATGCTTCTTACAGGATAAAATTAAGAATGTAGCTAATAAAAAAAAAAAAAGAATAAGAATGTAGCTAATGAATAACACCACTAAAAAATCTATTTGTTCTGTTTTTTTTCTGTCTAGTTACTAGAGAATGAACAATTCTGATCTATATTATATATGTTTTTCTTACTGGCAAATCTCATCTGAGGTCAATATGTATTGACTCTTCAAGCAGAGATCATTGTTTTCAGAATATAAACAATTAAATGTCCAACATTAAGAAAAAATGAAAACTCAATTCATGCAAAAATTAAAAATTTTTTTTAAAAGCCAAGCTGTTGAAAAACTTTTCCAAATGACTGAGCTGCTAAATTGTTGAGGATTTTCCCCTAGGTGTTGAATTCTCCCTGGATTTTATTTCCCACCTCTTGTATGCAAATGGTGGATTCTAACCATAAACAAGTTTACTGTCCTCTTTATCTTTACAGACTTAAACCTTAACTCTTTACAGGCAGTTTGCAATCTTCTGTATTTTTGTAGACTTATACCATGCCCCTGCCCCGATTTTATAGTGGAGAAAACTAAAAAGTTCAGGAAACTTATCTTCATTTCACCCATCTAGCTAATGTCAGAGCTGAAACAATCCTAGCCCAGCGATCTTTTTAGTAGATAACACTGCCCCCTCCAAACTGAAACATTTCCAAATGCATTTAACAGTTTTGAGGCTAAATAATATAAGGAGGTTTTTCTGGGACAAATTCATAAACTTTTGTAATAACTATCTCAATACAGTATTTACTTGTTGGCTTAAACCCAGTAAAATATCTTGAATTTCATAAGTTCCAAACTTGCTTGCTGCCTGAAACTCTCCTTCGAAAAGATGCTTGCTTGCTTTCTCACCTTCTTCAAAGTCTCTGCTCAGATATTACCTTATTAGTCATGTCTCCTTGACCTTCCTTTAAAATAGCAGCATCTCACCTCCAGCTCCATTCTCTTCCCCTCCATCACATGAATCATCATCTCACATATTACATATTCTGTTTACTCTGTCCCCAGTAGAATGGAAGCCCCATGAGAGTACAGATTTTCTCTCTCTCTTTCTTTTGGGGGGTTGGTTTACTGATAAATTCCTCCAAGGGCCAGAATGGTGGCTAACACATAGATGCACTCAAACATTTGTTGAATAAGTGAACAATCAGGATGTTGTCAAGGAATAGGACATAAATACTCAGGGCTAAAACTTCATATTAGACTTTATCTTCTCTGTGGTTAGGTTTTAGAGACATGGTTTTGCCTAGAGAGTAAATCCAAATAAGACTACTATATTTCATACCAAAATTGGTATTAAAAAATTTTATTTTAGCCTTCTATTATACCCAATGAGTAAGAAAGACATAAAGGAAGTACGTTACAATGGCTAACGTCCATCTTTTTTATAGTTATAGCATAAACACAAAGTAAAAACATGTTTTCATTATTTAATCTATTGAAGGATCTGTGGCATAAAACCATTTTCTTTTTTTTTTTTTTTTTTGCGGTACGCGGGCCTCTCACTGCTATGGCCTCTCCCGTTGCAGAGCACAGGCTCTGGACACGCAGGCTCAGCGGCCATGGTTCACGGGCCCAGCCGCTCCGCGGCGTGTGGGATCTTCCTGGACCGGGGCACGAACCCGTGTCCCATGCATCGGCAGGCGGACTCTCAACCACTGCGCCACCAGGGAAGCCCAAAACCATTTTCTTGATGACTTCAGTGAAAAGATCTCTCACCTCACCAGCTGGAAAATTCGCTTCAGGTAGGACGTAATCTCCTTCACAGCCTCCTGCAGCAGCCGGCGGTTGGCTCCCACACCCACATATGTCATTCTATACACTGCAACCAGTGTCTCCACGAGCCTGCCCAGTGGGTGCAGAGGAGTGTCGCAGGCCTGAGCAGCAAGAGAACCGATGCAGGGTCAGTGTGCACTAACAGCAGAAACAACTGATCGATCAAAAAGAAACACTTTCATAAATGATGAGCAATTTTCAAACTGTCAAGAGTCTACTTTTGGACCAGGAAAATTTAAATACTTCAACTTTTCTGAAAGTGTTGAGTCTACCCAAATTATATGGAGTAGGAGTCCCTATTCTTAAAGAATCCTTTTAACATTTTGGGAAGATAGCTTTGGATATACTGATAAAAAATATTAAAAGAAAGGTTCTAAGGGAATTCCCTGGAGGTCCAGTGGTTAGGACTCCACGCTTCCACTGCAGGGGGCGCAGGTTCAATCCCTGGTCGGGGAACTAGGATCCCAAATGCTACATGGCACAGCTGAAGGAAAAAAAAAAAAAAAAAAAGAAAGAAAAGAAAGGTTCTAACATACCTTAAATGTCATGAAAAATATATGAAATGTTAATTTCCAGAAAACTGAATAATGCAGTTGATTATGCTCTGAAACAATCACTGTTCAGTTCCCTTGATTTCTCCTAAAACTCCTTCCTGCACCCCCATGTCAATACATGTCATTCTTTAAATTGTGGGCTGATCTCACAGGGTTTGAGAAGGAAGCAAAGACAGCATAACCATGGGGTGAGGGCAGCATGCTTTATTTATACAATCTCTAGTTTGCTAACATTACAAACAAAAAGCCATTATAAACTCTGACCCTAGATGTCCAGAACCCCCTTGAACACTTTACAAAACTTATAAAGTTCTATCATAATAGGTCAATCTTTAGGGAGAAATGTGCTTTTAGTAGTCAGAGAACTAACAAAAGACATGCCTCGAAAGCAAAAACAGGATATGAGTAACAATAAGCTGTGAGTACATTTGAATGATATATCATGTCAGTTGTATCATTAATTCACAAGACTGGTATGGTTTTGACTCTTGTTTACCTTTATTAAATATTTCTTGATGTCATCATATTTCTCCACAGAGAAGGCACCAACATGCTGAGGAATGAATTCCAAACTCTCTAGTGTCTGAGTCTGTGAACGACTTAATATCTCTGGACTATAAAAAGAGAAAAGAAAGCCTATCATATATTTCAAGAAAGCAAGATAATTGTAAGTGCACATGAAGTACAGTCACCAACTAAGGATGAAATGGAGCATCCAGCACAGTGTTCAGCCCAAATGTGTGCATAATTGGTAACTGACCTGCTGTTAGGTTTATGTAACAGTCATTCAAAGTAGCATTTAATGTTACTCCACACCAACCACAATAAATTAATGAAGATGTTGCACCAACAGAAATCATGGTGTTGGAAAATACTATAACGTTAGCTTGGAGAGAAAACTGGCGATAGACTTGTTAGTGATAATGAAAATGAAATAAAGGGGAGAGGGAGAGCTAAGGATTAAGGAAAATAAATCAAATGGCAAAGGCTGAAATGGAAATGAACTCAAGAAGTAAGGAGATAATGTGGATGCCACAACAGTGGTGCAGTAAGCACACAATGGGTAAAAGGAAAGCTTCGGATGAAGAGGCTAAGATAAAACACATATTAGTCATCAACTGAAATTTTTGGTAATGGCACTCTATTAGATTACAATCAACGAGAAATTAGAAACAGTGCACAATTATCATTATGATACTGGTTTAGATAAACAAATAAGACCTTTGTGGCAGCAATGTGGTTTTATACAAAAGTTCTTTCATTCTTACTTCTTGGAAACACCCAACAAGAGTTAACCAAGATTAACTGTAGGGCTCAAGTCTCAATGTCTATGCACATGGGCTCTATCAGAGAAGGGTGACCAACCGCATCCCACACAAGGGCAGGTCCACAGCTTTAATTAATCCTGAGAGTTTCCATTTTTTCTACTGACAGAAAGAGTAGGAGGTAAAAATTATAAACTTCATGAATGAAACACTATAATCAATTCCCATTTATCCCAAACACAGGAAAAAACAAAACAAAACCTTCTTCCTATACTGTAGGGATTAGCAAGTTCTTTAGATATGAATGCTAGTCAATGCCTGCAGAAGTGACTGGCCAACTTAAATAAGGAAATATGAAGAATGGCAGATGAAGAAAAACAAAAGCAGGAAAAAGGAAAAGGAGAAAAGGAAAGAAAATAAGAAAAAAGTAGAAAAAGAGAAATGAAAAGTACATCCGTAATTTTTCTTTCAGCACTTCAAAATTGTTGTGTGACTTCCTTTTGACCACCAAGGTTTCTGACAACAAATATGCAGCCATTTGAATTGCTGTTTTCATATACTGAATGCAAAATTTTTCTATCTGCTTTCAAGATATTTTCCTTCCAATTTGAATGTAACATGTCTGTACATGGATATTTGGTTTTTTCTAGGATGCAGTTTGTTCAGCTTCTTGAATGTGTAGGTTTATGTCTTTCACCAAACTTGGGAACATTTCAACCACTATTTATTCAAATATTTTTTCAGCCCCACAATTTTTCTCCTTTCCTTCTGGGATTCCAAGGACACAAATATTAGATTCTCAGGTCCTCAGAGCTCTATTCACTTTTTTTTCACGTTCTGTTGTTCATTTGAAATAATTTCTACTAATCTATTTTCACATTTACTGACTCTTCTGCTGTAATCTCTAATCTGCTACTGACCCCACCCAGTGATTTTTAAAATTTTGGTTACTGTATTTTTCAATTCAAAAATTTTGATTTGGTTCATCTTTGTATCTTCTATTTCTTTGCTGATACTTCCAATTTTAATATTTGTTTCAAGGATGTTTGCAATTGCTCATTTGAGCATTTTTATAATAGCTGCTTTAAAGTTCTTGTCAGATAATTCCAAAATCTATGGTAGGGGGTTGTTGATGTCTATTGATTGTCTTTCCCCAAATGACTTGAGGTTTTCATGGTTCTTTGATTGCCACGTAATTTTGGTTTATTTCCTGGACATTTTGAGTATTATGTTACAAGATTTTGGGTCTTGTTTATATTCTAATGGAGAATGTTGCCATCCAAAACATAGTAAACATAGTGGAACTGAAACTGTTATCTTTACAAGGACCTGCTTATAAAGTTGGCCCTTAGCTGGTACCTGGGAACTAAGCTTTCTAAAAGTTCCCTGTACTAATATGAAACATTTCCTAACTGATAAGGATATTTTGCTGTCCATAGACTGTACTAACAAAGTGATTTGTGGTGAACATCTGCTTCCTTCTGGGACTATGGAATTTTGGTAGTTGCTAAGCACAGGATGCCTATGTGACTAGTCCCCAGTAAAAATCTGGGGCACTGCATCTCTGATGGGCTTCCCTGAGCAGAAACATTGTATATGTGTGGCTGCATTTTACTGCTCTGGGAGAGAGTGTGCTCTGTGTGATCCCTCACAGAAAGGACAGAGCATGGGAAGCCTGCACATGGGTTCCTCCAGACTCTGCCTGTGTCTTCTTCCCTTATGACTGGGCTGTGGAGCCTTACTGTGTTGCTGTAATAACTCTTAGCTGTGAGTACGACTATATGTTGAGTCTTATGAGTCTGTCTAGTGAATCACTGAATGTGTAGGTGATCTTGGGAATCTCTGAAACAGCTGATACTTTTGTTTCAGCCATCTGTGGGCTGTGGTTCCAATGTTAGTTCACTTTTCAAGGGCTTTGCAGTCCTATCTGGGTCTGTTCTGTGAGTACCACTGAGGTGATAGTCTGGGACCTAGGTGGAAGTCAACTTAATAGCTGAGTTCTCAAAGTGTTTGGCTGATTCGGATCAAATCCACACATGCAGGTCTGGGGTGAATCCGGGAGTTCATAAACAACTTTACAGGGTTGCTTTCCAGAGCTCCTCTCTTTCCATGACCTCCCTAGCATTTTCTGATTCCCGTTGTAGGTCCTCCAGCCAGAAATTGCCCACTTCCATGAAGTGGTAGGAGGATAGAGAGAGAGGCCAAAGAGCAATGAGGTTTGGCCAGGACTCTTGGACCTGATGATTCATCAAGGGAGAAGAAGGGTCCACTCCTGCAAGAGTGCTGGCTCCTGCACGCATCCTGTTTCATGGCTGCTCCAGCCGCAGCCATCACTGCCCCTGCCACAGAAGTGACTGCAGGCTGAGGCATGAGAAAGTGGAGAAAGAGAGAAAGAGAAAACCCAGTGTACCTCCTCCACTCTTTCTGAGCTTTAGGAAGTCTCTTTTCTGCATCTTGAACCAGAAACAGAGGGGTTTTTCTGGATCTCTGTCTGTCTGTACCACAGTGCTTGCTTCTAGTTTCAGGTTATACTGGGTTTAGGATGAGGAATACTGAAGTTAAGAAACCCAGTAAACTCACCACTGGTTGGGTGGTACTCTAAATTCAGCTGCGCTTCCCCAAAACACCTGCTGATATTTACTTTTCAGAGTTTCAAATAAATGTCCATGCATCTGCCTAGGTTTTATAGTTGAGTTCAGTAGCAAATACAAGGAGGTGTGTTTTATCCATCCTTACCCAGAAGTACATAATTGACTTTTAAGTTATATTTAAAAACTAAATGTGGGAAGCCTTGACAACTTACTGGTTTTAAGTTTCGTCTTCCTACCAGGCTCTGTCCTATGCTGGGCAGGCATTCACGCACCTGTCTCTGTGTTGGCGCCGACTGGTAGTCAGGGCCACAGCAATATTGTCCCACGCTTTCCAAACTTCCCCTTGGCCTGGGTTCTCACAGCCGAGCTGATGCCAACATTCATCAAACACTGCTTTCCACTTCTCATCAGCCGGCACTGCCAGGTTTCCAAGCTTCCTGCTGATAAGGTCACGTCAGCCTCTCATTAATCACTTATTTTGTGCAAAAACCCTGAAGAACAGAAACTTTCTAATATACAACTGCAAATACTTCTGTGACAAAAACTGCCTAAACTGATGGTGGTTCCATTGTTTAAAAACTGAATAAAAATTTAAATGGATGGTTTTTAGCTACTTAGTGTTTATTAGATACTAAAGTATATGAATTAAGTAGGAAGCACATCAGAACTGACTCCTTTGCTTTCTACATTTCCACAGAATTGATGTTGCAAAATTGATCCCTGCTAAAATGAGGACTTTCTGTGCCTTGCACATCTCATACTGAGAATTGTGAAATGCATTACATACTGGGTTCTAAAAATACTAAGAATAAATATGGTACAGAAAGTATATCAAGCTCCCATGAAAACAAAGAATCTGAGATGCTATCAAAATACACAAACAAAGCTAAAGCTGGAAACAATAAAGGGAAATAAACATATGCCAAAAACTTGGAGGAAAAACATCATACACTTAAAGACTTTGGCTTTTCCCAATATATGCAGCATATTAGTGTATATATAGGATTGACCTTTACTTTTCAAAATCAAGTTGTGCAGGGCTTCCATTTAAAATCTCTCTTTCAAGCAACTTGGATACCTGCACCATTAACAGTAAGATTATTCCCACACACAGAACTTTCATCATTTTAAACATTTAAGCTCTACAGCTATAAACTAAGCCAAGAATACAGATTTAGCTATCATAGCAGTTTCAGTTTACAATTCAAGGTTATACATTGTTTAAAGACAAAAAGAATTTAAAAACTTGTCCTGCATTTGAAATATTAATCAGCTTTGATAAAAGCAAGACAACTCAAAACATTCAATAATTAATCCATAATTAACACTAGTTACTCACAAAACTTTAGGTCTGTCTTTATCACTCTCATACAGACTAGGCTTAAAGTACGTTCCAGTGATTTTTATCCCAGATCCCCATTCTCCACTAAAATAACCTTCAATGTAGTCTCCATTTGGCATAGTCAATGTTCCCTAGGTAAAGTCAGAAAAAATATGGAATTAGAGGAAATATTTTCAATCTTAAAAATCAAGAAAAAAAAGCACTAAATGGTTAACATTTTCATTTTTAACTAGTCCCTAATTCTTTTTAAAAAGGTGTATGTACATGCATGTGCAAAAAGAGTGTATGAAAACAATCCATGGATTAAAGAAAAATCACAGGAAGAATTGGTAAAATATTTTTACTTGAATGAAATGAATACACAACTTATCTAAATTGATGCGACGCTACTAAAGCAGTACTTAGAGGCAAATTTAAAGCTGTAAACATTTATATTATAAAATAAGGAAGATCTCAAATCAGTAATCTAAAACTCCACCTCACAAAGTTAGAAAAAGCAAACTAAACCCAAAGCAAGAAGGAGATAATAAAAATTACAGCAAAAATCAATGAGATAGAAAACAGAGAAAAATGAATGAAGCCAAAAGTTGCTTCTTTGAAAAGATATACAAACTTGACAAACACTTAATAAGACTGATCAAGAAAAAAAGACACTTAACTAGATCAAGAAAAAAAAAGAGAGAAGACATAAAATTACAAAATCAAGAAATGGGACATTACACCAACCTTACAAAAATAAAAAGGTTAGAAGGGAATACTAAGAGAACAACTTTATGCCAATAAATTAGGTAACTTAGACGAAACAGAAAAATTCCTTAAGAGGAACAAATTACCAAAAGTGCCTCAAGAAGAAATGAAAAGTCTGAATAGACTAATTAGAAGTAAGGAAATTAAATTAGAAATTAAAAATCTTCTCACAAAGTAATGCTCAGGCCAAAATGATTTCACTGGTGAATTCTCTAAAACATTCGAAGAAGCAATAATAACACTAAGGCTTTAAAAATTCTTTCCGAAAATGGAGAAGGAGGGAACCCTACCCAACTCATTCTATGAGGCCAGTATTACCTCAGTACCAAAGACAAACATCATGAAAAAAGAAAACTATAAACATAAATATAATAAATACCTCATAAATATAAATGTAAAATCTTCACCAAAATATTGGCATTAATTCTAGCAATATATAAAAAGGATTATATGCCATGACCAAGTATGATTTATCCCAGGAAAACAAGGTTGCTTTAACATCAGAAAAGCAGCCAATATAATATGCTGTATTAAGAGCATAAAGAACAAAAACCACATAATCATCTCAATAGACATGGAAAAAGCCCTTTGACATAATCTAAAACCTGTTCATAATAAAAACTCTCAACAAACTAGGAATAGAAAGGAACTATCTCAATCTGATGAATCTATGAAAAATCTTTAGCTACATTATACTTGATGGTGGAAGATTTAATGCTTTTCCCCTAAAACAGGGAAAAAGGCAAGGATGTCCACTCTTAACACTTCTATTCAACATCTACTGGAGAGTCTAGCCAGTGCAGTCAGACAAGAAAAAAAATTCCTTCCAGATGGCAAAAGAAGAAGTAAAACTGTCTTTATTTGCAGACAACATGATCCTGTATGCAAGAAGTCCTAAGATATCCATTTAAAAAAATCCTACTACAACTAATACATAAATTCAGCAAGGTTTCAGGATATAAGAACAAAATACAAAAATCAATTGTATTTTTATATAATAGCAATGAACAATCCAAAAATAAAATTAAGCAAACAATTCTCTCTATAATAGCAACAAAAAGAATGCTTAGGAATAAATTTAACCAAAGATATGCAAGAGATGCACATTGAAAACTACAAAACATTGCTGACAGAAATTAAAGAAGATCTAAATAAATGGAGAGACATTCCACAATCATGGATTGGAAGATTCAATATTATTAAGATGGTAATTCTTCCCAAATTGATCTGTAGAGTAAAAATAATCCCTATAAAAATCTCAGCAGGCTTTACTGCAGATTTTAACAAGCCAGTTGTAAAATTTATATGGAAAAGCAAAGGATCCAGAATAGCCACAATTATTATTAAAAAGAACAAAGTTGGAAAACTTACACTTCCTGATTTCACAACTTACTAGAAATCTATAGTAGTCAAGACAGCATGGTACTGGCATAAGGAGAGACATGTAGATCAATGAAATATAATTCAGAGTCCAAAAATAAACACATTTTATAGTGAATTAACTTCAACAAAGGTGTCAAGAAAATTCAATGGGAAAACTTGCTGAAGCAATTGGATACCCACATGCAAAAAGATCAGTTTAGACTTTTAATTCATATCATACACAAATTACCTCAAAATGAATCATAAACCTAAACATAAGAGCTAAAACTATAAAACTTTTCAAAGAAAACACAGAAGAAAATCTTAGTAACCTTGAGTTAGGCAAAGATTTCTTAGATATGAAATCAAAAGCATAATTCATCATAAAGTTTTTTTGATAAACTGGACTTCATTAAAATTAAAAAACTTTTGTACTTCAGAAGGCACTATTAAGAAAACAAAAAGAAAAGACACAGACTACAAGAAAATATTTGTGAACCCTGTATCTGATAAAGAACTTGTATCCAGACTATATAAAGAAATCCTTAAAATTCAATAAGACTATAAACAAGCAAATTCTTAAAATATCAAAATATCTGAATATACATTTCATCAAAGAAGACAGATGAATGGCTAGTAAGTACATGAAGATATGCTCTATAATGAGTTTATTAGTCATTTAGGGAAAGTCAATTAAAACCACATCACTTCACACCCACTAGAATGACAAAGAGGAAAAAAAGAAAATAAAAAATACTGGCAAAGATGTGAATAAATTAGAATCCTCATACACTGACGATGGGAATGTAAAATGATGCAGCCACTTTGGAGAACAGTTTGGCAGTTTCTTAATATGTTAAACATCAATTTTCCATACAACCCAGCAATTGCACTCCTAGGTAGCCACCCAAGAGAAATGAAAACACATGTTCACACAAGAAGTTTTAAATGCAAATGGAACAGAAACAGACTCACACATACAGAAAACAAACTTGTGGTTACCAAAGGGGAGTGGATGGTATATGAACAAATTAGGGGTATGGGATTAACAGATACAAACAACTATATATGAAATAGATAAGCAATAAGGATATACTGTATATATAGCAGAAGAAATTATACCCATTACCTTGTAATAACCTATAACGTAGTATAATCTGCAAAAATACTAAGTCATTATGCTGTACACCTGAAACTAACACAATATTGTAAATCAACCATATTTCAACTAAGAAAAGAAGAAAAGAAGAAGTTGCAGTCAACTTCAGTACACACAGTAGCCCAAAGTTGGAAACAGTCTAAATTTGGAAATAATCCAATGCCCATCAACTGGTGAAGGGATAAACAAAATGTGGTTTTTATTCAGTAATAAAAAGGAATAAAGTACTGCACATGCCACAATATAGAAAAACCTCAAAAACATACTAAATGTGAGAAGCCACAGGGAAGAGAATACTTGTTGTATGATTCCAATTATATGAAAGGACCTGAAAGGGCAAATCTATAGTTATGAAGTCCATCAGAGGTTGTCTGGGACTGGAGGTGGAACCAGGGAGTGACTGCAAATGGGCAGGAGATGGTGAAGGAAATCTTTTTGGGTGATGGAAATGATCTCAAACTGGATGGTGGTAATGGTTGCACAACTCTGCGTATTTATTAAAAATCACTGAAATGTACGCTTAAAACAGGTGAATTTTATTATAGGTTAGCTTTTTTAAAGGTCAGGAAAAAATTAGTAAAAGATTATCAGAGAAAGAAAGAAGTTTCCAACCTTTCCACTCAGGGTCCAATCATCTGAAAATTCTCCCTCATAGATAGTATCATCTTCAGAAAGTAAAACTCCATTTCCCTATGTGAAGAAACAAAACAAAAATCACAACACATAAAACACACAGTAACTTAGGATACCCACAGTCACATCCCCCAGAGCCTTACATAATCTTAAGACAAGAAAAATAGTACTAGGAAAGGTAGAACACTAATAAAAAGATGAGTTAAAAAGTTAAGGACATAGGAGTTTCAAAAAGTCAACAGTAACTATATGTAAAATATTCCACTCACCATCATTTTATTAAGGTGGAAGTTGCCTTCATAGTATAATCCAAACTGGGTAACTACCACACCATTCCCTTGACATACATCATCTTGCCACATTCCCATGTACTTCTCCCCTCTGCAAAGAAATAGGAGAAAAAAAAAGAAATGAAATAAAAAATCAATGATGATAAAGATGAGGTGGGGAAAAAACAATTATCACATGGGAGGTACCAAGCATCACCCCTAGGTTGGTATCTGTTCCATTTCTCTAGTCAAAGTGGTCAACTCTGTCTCCTCAAACATGGAACAATGTGATTGTAAAATATATCCTACTCAGAGCAATGTTCTCTCAGGAATTTAACATTATAGTCTACCAGACATAGATCTGTATATACTTCCAGTACTTCCTTGATAACTTTAAAATATTTAATTAATGCCAAGAATTCAACTCTAAATAATGTCAAAATGAGTCACTCAAAAGGTAGGCTCAAACCTATGCACAATATTTTCTCACCCAAAAGTTTACTAACTTAAAATAAATGGGATTTATCATAAAAGAAGGTTCATTCTTCACCTACTCAAACGTCAAGAAATCTTACTAATCTCCACTAAAAAAATTAAAATTAGTACAAACTGCCTGTTAAATAATCATGGATTTTAGTGATAACAGCAAAAATTTTAAAATCACACATTATGACAATAATATGAGAGGAAGAGTATATATTTAGTCCAAAAGCAAATCAGGCCAAACCAAATACAGAGGCAAAAGAACTATACTCCTCCCCAAGGTTTAGTTAATTGAATTTAACCAAGCTTGATTCCTGGGTTGCTGGCATGGTTACAAGTCTCTAACCTGATAGGGAAGACCTAGGCAGAAAGGTGTTTAGATATTATTCTATGACTCCAAAAGGGAATTTCCATTGATCCTCCTAACCTTTTACTCCTGTTACCTACTGACTGCATTAAAGGTTTCTCTCTGTATAACAGTCAAAGATTTGGTAGCCTCTTTGAGACACTAAAAGCTTTTTATGTGTGAAGCTTTAAGGAAAATGGTACTAATGTTAATTTTGAATGATCTTGATCTTGTAAAGAAGTAACCTGGGGCTTCCCTGGTGGCGCAGTGGTTGAGAGTCCGCCTGCCGATGCAGGGGACGCGGGTTCGTGCCCCGGTCTGGGAAGATCCCACATGCCGCGGAGCGGCTGGGCCCGTGAGCCATGGCCGCTGAGCCTGCGCGTCCGGAGCCTGTGCTCCGCAACGGGAGAGGCCACAACAGTGAGAAGCTCGCGTACCGCAAAAAAAAAAATGCATAAAATGACACCTGACAACTCTGTCTTATTAAAAATGTTCAAAGTACTGTCAAATTAAGGTGCTCAGCCTTCATAAAATCATCAGTTTTTGGAGAAGTAGAGGAACCTTATCCTCTCATGCTGAACTGTGAGATTAGAAGCAGGATACTGTACCTAGTGATATCATCAAAGACACCGTATCCTGCTTTCTTATCCATTACCCACTGGCCAATGAACATACTGGGAGAAGAGGAAGTCAACTTTCCACTTCGCAGGAGACCATGACCATGACGCATGTTATCTTGAAAACAGCCTTCAAAAACTTCACCAGAGGCGTAACTGTGGTTAGAAAGAATGAGTAAAGATTACAAGCACACTGAGTTTTGATGCTCATTTTTACAAAGTTTAGGAAATTCAAAATTATACTAATGTCTCACTGGTAGCTGTAATTATTTGTTTATATGACTATTTTTCACCAATCAAAAAATCTCATTTTTTTTTCTCATGGCTTTTTTTTTTAAACATCTTTATTGGAGTATAATTGCTTTACAATGGTCTGTTAATTTCTGCTTTATAACAAAGTGAATCAGCTATACATATACATCTATCCCCATATCTCCTCCCTCTTGCATCTCCCTCCCACCCTCCCTATCCCACCCCTCGGTGGTCACAAAGCACTGAGCTGATCTCCCTGTGCTATGCAGCTACTTCCCACTAGCTATCTATTTTACATTTGGTAGTGTATATATATCCATGCCACTATCTCACTTAGTCCCAGATTACCCTTCCCCCTCCCCGTGTCCTCAAGTCCATCCTCTATGTCTGCGTCTTTACTCCTGTCCTGCCCCCAGGTTCTTCAGAACATTTTTTTTTTTTTTTTTTTTTTTTTTTTTCGATTAGGTTGCTTCCATGTCGTGGCTATTGTAAATACAGCTGCAATGAACATTTTGGTACACGACTCTTTTTGAATTATGGTTTTCTAAGGGTATATGCCTAGTAGTGGGATTGCTGGGTCAAAGGGTAGTTCTACTTTTAGTTTTTTGAGGAACTTCCATACTGTTCTCCATAGTGGCTGTTATCAATTTACATTCCCACCAACAATGCAAGAGGGTTCCCTTTTCTCCACACCCTCTCCAGCATTTATTGTTTGTAGATTTTTTGATGATGGCCATTCTGACCAGTGTGAGGTGATACCTCATTGTAGTTTTGATTTGCATTTCTCTAATGATTAGTGATGTTGAGCATCCTTTCATGTGTTTGTTGGCAATCTGTATATCTTCTTTGGAGAAATGTCTATTTAGGTCTTCTGCCCATTTTTGGATTGGGTTGTTTGTTTTTTTGATATTGAGCTGCATGAGCTGCTTGTAAATTTTGGAGATCAATCCTTTGTCAGTTGCTTCATTTGCAAATATTTTCTCCCATTCTGAGGGTTGTCTTTTGGTCTTGTTTAGGGTATCCTTTGCTGTGAAAAAGCTTTTAAGTTTCATTAGGTCCCATTTGTTTATTTTTGTTTTTATTTCCATTTCTCTAGGAGGTGGGTCAAAAAGGATTTTGCTGTGATTTATGTCATAGAGTGTTCTGCCTACGTTTTCCTCTAAGAGTTTTACAGTGTCTGGACTTACATTTAAGTGTTTAATCCATTTTGAGTTTATGTTTGTGTATGGTGTCAGGGAGTGTTCTAATTTCATTCTTTTACATGTAGCTGTCCAGTTTTCCCAGCACCACTTATTGAAGAGGCTGTCTTTTCTCCATTGTATGTTCTTGCCTCCTTTGTCATAGATTAGGTGACCATATGTGCGTGGGTTTATCTCTGGGCTTTCTATCCTGTTCCCTTGATCTAGATTTCTGTTTTTGTGCCAGTACCATACTGTCTTGACTACTGTAGCTTTGTAATATAGTCTGAAGTCCAAGAGCCTGATTCCTCCAGCTCCGTTTTTCTTTCTCAAGATTGCTTTGGCTATAAAAATCTCATTTTTGAATGACCGAGTCTAAGAAGTTGAAGATGTTGTGGGTGGTATTTTGTGTTAACATGGGGAAAAATGTGTATTTAGTCCCTTATGGGAAAATGAAATAATGAGTCATCTCTGAAAGAATGACAGGCTTTGTCCATATCAGAGTCATGCAGTAAATATAAGATAAATTTACAAGCAAGATATTTAGGAGATTCTATGAGAAAGTTATGGTTTACAAAGTTTACACAGTTTTGTGAAGAACTAAATAATAACCTAATATTTTCATCTTGTGATAGATGAGAGGTTTATCTTTTAAAGAAGACTCTATATAGTTTCAGTCGTAAGAAGAATAAATAAACTTACTGCTTAGAAACTCTGGCTACACAAACATTTAGGTTTAAATGATTCTTTGAAAAAGCAACACCAACGAGTCCAGCAACATTTCTAATGCTATTACCTATAGACTCCTTGACCACACATTTTTCCTTCTTTCCAATGGCCCACATAATGGTCTTCTTTGTTCAGTGCTTTGTTTGGGATTCTGTATTCTCCATACCTGCCCAGGGGAATAAAAACATCTTAAGATGCATTATGCCATATTCACCTTTTATGTGTATACATTGGCAAATATAACAAGAACAGAGAAAAGATCTGTTGATACCTAGAGGAGGAAAGGGGTAAATGGGGTCTTGGTTTAAGCTGTTATCTATTACCTAAGCTATGTGGCAAGTCTTAGAGGAGTGGGACATCAACACCACTACACAGAGCAATCAGGTGTTTTATCCCAAGTCCAATGAAAAACAGAAAACCTGTGGTTTAGGCCTATTTCCGCCACTAATTAGCTGCATCACCATGGGTAAGTCCAGGTACCCAGCTCCCTCATCTGTGTAATAAAGGGGGTAAATCAGATTATCTCAAGTCTCTTCTCATTCTGAAATTCTATTAAATGGAGATTAAAAGACATCATAAAAATTTATATTATCACACACAAAATAAATCACCTACACAATTTATATAATAATCTTTTGATATAGTAAAATATATCAGTACTCTAACATGATACAAAATACTTCACTGCCATATATTTACAGTGTTAGAAAACATAAGTTTATATAAAAATAGTGTCATTTGAGTACCATTAGGATACAATATCATTTAGAAGATGTCCCCTTCAACAGAGCACAGAAATTAAAGATGAATTAAAACTACTGAAAGGAAAATTTCTCTATGCCCTTTGTGTAAAGGGGGCACTTCTACATCAACAATCTCAACATCAACATTACCCAAGGTCCTCAGTTTTTACAACTAAGAAACGGATAGAAAACACAGTCCCACATCAACAGATGGAAGCTGTGTAACTTGAGGTAACACAGCTGTCAAGGTAAGTGATTCATTCTAGACAAATCAAGGCTGCACCCTGGATTCCTAGCTCTCTTCATGTTCATACATGTGCATAATAAGCCCTAATCCACTTCCAAAAGCACAAAACAAAATTCTACTAACTGTCTTGAAGATAACTCTAAACACAAAATAACATAATTTAAGTCTGTAGTTGAATTTACACTCATGTTCACGAAGTTCTTACCCATCTTCCAAGCCATTCCTGAACATGCCAGAATACATCTTTCCATCTGGCCACTTCAAAACCCCTCTGGAATGCATAGGTAAAAAATAATACATGTCAATTAATGTTTCTGATAATCAGTACTTTTGCAGTAATTAGACTACCATCCTGACTCCAGGCATAAATCCAGCTGTAAACATTCTCACCTGCCATGAGGCTTCCCTGAAAGCCAGCGTCCATCATAGGTTGCATCCTTTAGGCGAGGATCCTTGTAGAAAGTATATTTGGCACTGCGTGAAATGGGTGGTTCCTGCCTCTGAATACTGCTGCCACTTCCATAAGGTGGAAAATCAGACATCCCCCTCAAAGCCTGATCCACAGCTTGGCTTATAGCCCGGAGCCACTTTGTCTAGGAGCAAAAAGTAAATTTCAGTAAGCTTAAGGCAACAACTCATCAAGCACCGCTTTAAATTCTACTAGCTTTCCTTGGTGTGAAAAAACTTCTGACTCCTAATACTCTCCTTATTGAGTAATACTGATTGGCTCTTGAAATAAACTGCTTTATGTTTTAAATTGCTACACTAAAACAACAACAGAGAAGCAAGAAGAACTACAATCCTGTGGAACAAAAACCACATTCACAGAAAGATAGACAAGATGAAAAGGCAGAGGGCTATGTACCAGATGAAGGAACAAGATAAAACCCCAGAAAAACAACTAAATGAAGTGGAGATAGGCAACCTTCCAGAAAAAGAATTCAGAATAATGACAGTGAAGATGATCCAGGACCT
>NC_041215.1:105469921-105486165 GCF_002837175.3 Physeter macrocephalus
GAACAGAATAAAGAAAAAAGAATGAAAAGAAATGAAGATAGCCTAAGAGACCTCTGGGACAACATTAAACACACGAACATTTGCATTATAGGAGTCCCAGAAGGAGGAGAGAGAAAGGACCTGAGAAAATATTTGAAGAGATTATAGTCAAAAATTTCCCTAACATGGGAAAGGAAATAGCCACCCAAGTCCAGGAAGCATAGAGAGTCCCAGGCAGGATAAACCCAAGAAGAAACACGCTGAGACACATAGCAATCAAACTGACAAAAATTAAAGACAAATAATTAAAAGCCACAAGGGAAAAATGACAAATAACATACAAGGGAACTCCCATAAGGTTAACAGCTGATTTCTCAGCAGAAACCCTACAAGCCAGAAGGGAGTGGCACGATATATTTAAAGTGGTGAAAGGGAAGAAACTACAACCAAGATTACTCTACCCGGCAAAGATCTCATTCAGATTCGATGGAGAAATCAAAAGCTTTACAGACAAGCAAAAGCTAAGAGAATTCAGCACCACCAAACCAGCTCTACAACAAATGCTAAAGGAACTTCTCTAAGTGGGAAACACAAGAGAAGAAAAGGACCTACAGGGCTTCCCTGGTGGCGCAGTGGTTAAGAATCCGCCTGCCAATGCAGGGGACACAGGTTCAAGCCCTGGTCTGGGAAGATGCCACATGTCGCGGAGCAACTAAGCCCTTGTGCTACAACTACTGAGCCTGCGCTCTAGAGCCCATGAGCCACAACTACTGAGCCCACGTGCCACAACTACTGAAGCCCACACGCCTAGAGCCCATGCTCTGCAACAAGAGAAGCCACTGCAATGAGAAGCCCACGCACCACAAGGAAGAGGAGCCCCCACTCGCCACAACTACAGAAAGCCTGCGCGCAGCAACAAAGACCCAATGCAGACAAAAATAAATAAATTAAATAAATAATTTTTTTTTAAAAAAAGGACCTACAAAAACAAACCCAAAACAATTAAGAAAATGGTAATAGGAACATACGTATTGATAAATACCTTAAATGTGAATGGATCAAATGCTCCTACCAAAAGACATAGGCTCACTGAATGGATACAAAAACAAGACCCATACATATGCTGTCTACAAGAGACCCACTTCAGAACTAGGGACACATTCAGACTGAAAGTGAGGGGATGGAAAAAGATATTCCATACAAATGGAAATCAAAAGAAAGCTGGAGTAGCAATACTCATATCAGATAAAATAGACTTTAAATCAAAGAATGTTACAAGAGAAAAGGAAAGACACTACCTAATGATCAAGGGATCAATCCAAGAGGAAGATATAACAATTATAAATATATATGCACCCAACATAGGAGCACCTAAATACATAAGGCAAATGCTAACAGCTATAAAAGAGGAAATCGACAGTAACACAATAATAGTGGGGGGCTTTAACACCTAACTTACCCCAATGGACAGATCCAGACTGAAAATTAATAAGGAAACAGAAGCTTTAAATGACAAAATAGACCAGATGGACTTAATTGATATTTATAGGGCATTCCATCCAAAAACAGCAGATTATACTTTCTTTTCAAGTGCACACAGAACGTTCTCCAGGATAGATCAAATCTTGGGTCACAAATCAAGCCTTAGTAAATTTAAGAAAATTGAAAGCATATCAAGCATCTTTTCCGACCACAATGCTATGAGATTAGAAATAAATTACAGGGAAAAAAACACAAACACATGGAGGCTAAACCATACGTTACTAAATAACCAAGAGATCACTGAAGAAGTCAAAGAGGAAATCAAAAAATACCTAGAGACAAATGACAATGAAAACACGACAATCCAAATCCTATGCGATGCAGCAAAAGCAGTTCTAAGAGAGAAGTTTATAGCATTACAATCCTACCTCAAGAAACAAGACAAATCTCATAAAAAAAAAAAAATCTAAATGAACAAACTAGTGGTTACCAGTGGGGAGAGGGAAGGGGGAAGTGGCAAGGTAAGGGTAGGGGATTAAGAGGTACAAACTACTATGCAGAAAATAAACAAACTACAAGTATATGTTGTATAGCACAGGGAATATAACCAATATTTTATAATAACTTTAAATAAATATATTTGAATTGCCAAAAAAAAAAAAAAAACCTAACCTTATACCTAAAGGAACTAGAGAAACAAGAACAAACAAAACCCAAAGTTAGGTAGAAGGAAAGAAATCATAAGGATCAGAGCACAAATAAATGAAACAGAAACAAAGAAAACAAGTACAAAGCATCATAAGAGACTACTACAAGCAACTTTATGCCTATAAAATGGACAACATGGAAGAAATGGACAAATTCTTAGAAAGGTATAACCTTCCAAGACTGAACCAGGAAGAAATAGAAAATATGAACAGACCAAGCACAAGTAATGAAATTGAAACTGTAATCTAAAATCTTTCAACAAAGAAAAAGTCCAGGACCAGATGGCTTCACAGGTGAACTCTACGAAACATTTAGAGAAGAGCTAACACCCATCCTTCTCAAACTCTTCCAAAAAATTGTAGAGGAAGGAACACTCCCAAACTCATTCTACAAGGCCACCATCACCATGATACCAAAACAAGACAAAGATATTACAAAAAAAGAAAATTACAGATGAATATCACTGATGAATATAAATGCAAAAATCCTCAACGAAATACTAGCAAACAGAATCCAACAACACATTTAAAGGGTCATACACCATGATCAAGTGGGATTTATCCCAGGGATGCAAGGATTCTTCAATGTATGCAAATCAATCAATGTGATACACCATATTAACATACTGAAGACTAAAAACCATATGATCATCTCGATAGATTCAGAAAAAGCTTTTGACAAAATTCAACACGCCTTTATGATAAAAACTCTCCAGAAAGTGGGCACAGAGGGAACCTACCTCAACATAATAAAGGCCATATAGGACAAACCCACAGCAAACATCATCCTCAATGGTGAAAAACTGAAAGCATTTCCTCTAAGATCAGGAACAAGACAAGGATGTCCACTCTCGCCACTCTTATTCAGCATAGTTTTGGAAGTCCTAGCCACAGCAATCAGAGAAAAAAAAGAAATAAAAGGAATACAAATTGGAAAAAGAAGAAGTAAAACTGTCACTGTTTGCAGATGACAGGATACCATACATAGAGAATCCTAAAGATGCCACCAGAAAACTACTAGAGCTAATCAATGAATCTGGTAAAGTGGCAGGATACAAAATTAATCACAGAAATCTTTGGTATTCCTATAGACTAACAACGAAAGATCAGAACGAGAAATTAAGGCAACAATCCCATTCACCACTGCAACAAAAAGAATGAAATACCTAGGAATAAACCTACCTAAGGAGGTAAAAGACTTGTACTCAGAAAACTATAAGACACTGATGAAAGAAATCAAAGATGACACAAACAGATGGAGAGATATACCATGGTCTTGGATTGGAAGAATTAATATTGTGAAAATGACTGTACTACCCAAAGCAATCTACAGATTCAATGCAATCCCTATCAAATTACCAATGGCAGTTTTTATAGAAATAGAACAAAAAAACTTTAAATTTGTATGGAGACTGAAAAGACATGGAATAGACAAAGCAATCTTGAGAAACAAAAATGGAGCTGGAGGAATCAGGCTCCCCGACTTCAAATTATGCTACAAAGCTACAGTAATCAAGATAATATGGTACTTGCACAAAAACAGAAATATAGATCAATGGAACAGGATAGAAAGCCCAGAGATAAACCCACACACCTATGGTCAACTAATCTATGACAAAGGAGGCAAGGATATGCAATAGAGAAAAGACAGTCTTGCCCCTATGGTCAACTAATCTATGACAAAGGAGGCAAGGATATACAATGGAGAAAAAGTCTCTTCAATAAGTGGTGCTGGGAAAACTGGACAGCTACATGTAAAGGAATGAACTTAGAACACTCCCTAACACCATACACAAAACTAAACTCCAAATGGATTAAACACCTAAGTGTAAGACCGGACACTATAAAACTCTTAGAGGAAAACATAGGAAGAACTCTCCAAAATAGAAATGCGAATCAAAACTACAAAGAGGTATCACCTCACACCGGTTAGAATGGGCATCATCAGAAAATCTACAAACAAATGATGGAGAGGGTGTGGAGAAAAGGGAACCCTCTTGCACTGTTGCTGGGAATGTAAATTGATACAGTCACTATGGAGAACAGTATGGAGGTTCCTTACAAAACTAAAAATAGAATTACTGTATGACTCAGCAATCACACTCCTGGGCATATACCCAGAGAAAACCGTAATTCAAAAAGACACATGCACCCCAATGCTCATTGCAGCACTATTTACAATAGCCAGGACATGGAAGCAACGTAAATGCCCATCGACAGACAAATGGATAAAGAAGATGTGGTACATACATACAATGCAATATTACTCAGCCATAAAAAGAAAAGAAATTGGGTCATTTGTAGAGATGTGGATGGACTCAGAGACTGTCATACAGAGTGAAGTAAGTCAGAAAGAGAAAAACAAATATCATATATAAATGCATATATGTGGAATCTAGA
The DNA here is from genome assembly GCF_002837175.3 of Physeter macrocephalus. Lineage (NCBI taxonomy): Eukaryota > Metazoa > Chordata > Mammalia > Artiodactyla > Physeteridae > Physeter > Physeter macrocephalus. The sequence continues at coordinate 105,474,490 of NC_041215.1, forward strand.
ACAATGGTACAGATGAACCGGTTTGCAAGGCGGAAAAAGAGACACCGATGTAGAGAACAAACGTATGGACACCAAGGGGGGAAAGTGGTAGTGGTGGTGTGGTGAATTGGGAGACTCGGATTGACATGTATACACCAGTATGTATAAAATAGATAACTAATAAGAACCTGCTGCATAAAAAATAAAATAAAATAAAGAACAACAACAGCAACAACAAAATTCTACAGTCTTGGTTTAATGAAGATTTATCAGACATAATTATGGATCACTAGGCAAGCAAGAACAACTTTTATTTCTTTCTTACCACCATAAGAGACAGAAAGAGCCAGGCCAAAGATGGAAAGAAAATACCATGATGGACTAACCTTTTCCTGGGGTGTTGATGAAATGAGAGTGAACTGCTCCTCAGGTGTAGTTATCTTTAGGCCATTCCTAAAACGTTCACAAGGATAAAGATCAGTAAGTATGACAACCTGTCATTACAACATCAATCCTCAAATATGAAAAGCAACTTGTTGATTGTAAAGGGATCAGAAGTCGATTAAATTGAAATATATTCAATGCTCTGGGTGTGGTTCCCACGGTGGGAAGAGGACACAGTTATTTCTCTCGGTTAAACAATGGGGATGAGAACAATGGAGAAGCCCTTCCACCACTTGTCATGATTTGTCACGTTCTTCACAGCAGGGCACTTACTACCTATGTACTGGGAGGGTAAGCCTTCTTGTGCAGAATGGGGAGGCCTCCTGAGCCTCCCCATTTTATTCATGTCTAAGGAAACAAACTGGGTAAGTAACAGAGGAAGGGAATGAGGTTGGGGGGACACTTACACACCACCAGCTTCTTCAGAAAGTGGCTCTGCCCACAGTGTGGCCAAAGGGAAAACATGGTGTGTGGAGAACTGAAACAAAGAACATGGAGACACATCTGAGAAAGCCCATGTGGGCCCTGGGGTCGCTGCTGCAGAACCGCTTTCAAATGGTTAAGTCCACCTCAGCCACATAGTTCCCATAACATAACTAACCCTGAGGGTCTCGCCATGTCTGCTGCAAGGACCCCTTCAGATGGCTGACACTCATTTTCAAGTTGGAAACTAAAAAAGCTCCCTGAAATCCGGCCAGTACCACAAAAGCAAGCTTAACAGTCTCTTTTACTCAAGAGTTTCAGTAAAATCACAACAGTTTGTAAAATAAACTGATACTACGATTAATTAAATACTCATAGTCCCGCACCTTCCAGGGCCTCTTTTAAGGTTAGGAATCCAGCCTACCTGGGCATGGACTAGGGCATCATTAAAGAGAATGAACCAATTCACAGAAAACCTCCCAGCGTGCTGCAGAGACAGGGCCCGGTTACTGCTCTCGCACAGCAGTCGACGCTCTGGCTTCCTCAAGGAATCCTGGGATTAAAAACAAATACAAAATTGAAGTATCAAAATTATTTTCTGCAAAGAGAAGATGAAAAAGATACAAATCACATTTAGGAGAATTTGTTGGTCATAGCTTAGCTTGGTGTTAAACCTCAATTCAGACGGGATCCAAACATTTCACAAAATCAGTGCTCAACGGAAAATAAAAAGATAGGAACAAACAAAAGAGGGAGAGACATATTCAGAAAGGATTCCTAGCCGTGAGGGAAGGTGTTGATATTTAAAGCCCCCACTGCTGTGGTCCTTAGTTGCCCTTAGAAAAGGGGTCATTAAAGCATTATTACCATAAATAAGTGAGAAAACGAGAAAATTTTATGGCAGCTGTTACGGATAAGCCTGCTGTTTGCTGGGATATCAACAATTGGCACGGTTTACCGTCATTTTTCCAGGAAAGGTCTTCCAGAAACCCAGTGTGTATTCTGCTTCCTTCCTTTTCCTGCCGAGATGGAGAGCAAGAGACTCATAACAAGAACTGGAATCCTGAAGTTTCTGGTATTCTGGAGATGTCTAGAGGCCAATAATTAAGGAGGGAAAAAAGAATATAAAACAATTGTCCAGAATTTGTAGGCTCAGTGTGGTTTAGATATGTAGTAATAATATAGGGAGGGAAGCCAGCCTAAGAACAGATATGGTACACTAAAGGGAGCTGAGGAAAAAGAAGACTGGTTCCAGAAAATCCTACCACATACAGGTACATATGAAATAGGGGAAGAACTCAAAGGGGAAAGAAATATACACTGACAGTTATCAGTGAGGTGAGCAGCAGAGAAATCAGGGTAGGACAGGAATTCTCAGGGGTTTTGGTCTCAGGATCCCTCTGTTTTGCTTATGTGGGTTATTATCTCCTGATATTTACCATATCAGAAAATAAAGTTTAAAAAACTTTAAATCTTTATTAACTCACTTCAAATACAATAACATTTTTAATGAAAAATAACTAAAACAAAAAAATGTTTCATGAGAAAAGTGGCATTGTTCTACATCCTTTCCAATCTCTTTATTATCTGACTTAAAAGATGACGGCTGGATTTTCATATCTGCCACTGCATTTAATTTGTTTAGATTCTTTATTTGAAATAAATGAAGAAAATCCTGCTTTTTAAAGATATACAGTCGGAAAAGGAGGAGGATTTTAATAACCATTTCATATAATTGTGGATATTCTCCTTTGAAACCATACCAAAACTTGTTAAGTGGTAGTTTCTTAAAGAGTAGCTAAAATGTGGAATCTGAAACTACATCAAACTCTTTGTATCCTGTTACATTAAAATTCACTGGTCTATCCTACACTTTGAATAGATTTTTTTTTAAACCTATGCATGATTTTATAACGTGTGAATTGGACATTTGAAAAATACTGGTTCAGTGAATTATGCAGATCTTCCAAATGTTGATACATTTTATTGTATCAAAAAGCACATTAAATCGTCACCAATCTCATCAGAAAGTCTTTAAATACTGGAAAAATGCCAAGCTTGCAGTGATAGACACGTTTTCCACATTTTAACTTTTGCTTAAAAATTCAGATTTTATCATTGGCAACAAATACTGCCAGTTGCTCTTCTTGAAGTGACAGGCTCATTTAACCCCCTTTTTTGAGAAAGTATCCGTCAAATACTCAAGTCTGAATAACCATAGTTTATCTGTCAATTGTTCTTTCAAGTTAAAAAAAAACAACAACGTGCTGCTTCAGCAGCACATATACTAAAATTGGAACGATACGCAGAAGATTAGCATGGACCCTGAGCAAGGATGACGTGCAAATTCGTGAAACGTTCCACATTTAAAAGAAAAAGGCAGCTTTCAACTCAAACGATCTCAATCTTGTGCTTTTCCTTGAAAAATGTTCATACTTTGGGATGCAGCAGAGCTGCTTTCTGTGTACTCCCCATTTCATCATGCAGAATATTAAAAAGATGTTATATTTCTGTGTGTGGAGATAAATGTTAACTAGACTTACTGTGGTCATTTCATAATATGTACATATATTGAATCACTATGTTGTATACCTGAAACTAATAAAATGTTATATGTCAATTATATCTCTTTTTTTTAAAAAGATGTATACTCAGTGGTTGATGTTAGAAAGAATTAATAATTTTTACTGCTTTACCAAGAATGTTTTTTAAGTGAAACTGGCAATGTTTTGTTTATTCTGTTTTTTAACTGCAAGTACATGCCAGCAAAGAACACAATGACTGAGTATAGTTTGGTGCCACTGCCTTGATTCATGCTAAGGAGCCAGCAGTTTGACCCATCTTTATCTCTGCACCATCAGTGCAAACGACAACACAGTGTAATCAGCAAATGTCTTAGTACTGTCCTGAAAACAGTTTGATCCTGCCATCTCCTGAAAGGGTCTCTAGAACCCCCAGGTGTCTGTGGACCAAGCTTTGAGAATCAACCACGGGATAGGGTATAACTGCAGTGTCTTGTGGACAGTGAGCAGAAGGTAAGATGAAAAGATGATTCCTCATATTCGTAATTACTGTACATTCCACAGTTCTCAGTCATTCATACCCATTTTTTCCATTCATTGAAGGAACATTTAATGGTATCTACTACATATGGAATATTCTGTTGAGTGCTAGGGATAAAAAAATAAGTAAGGCACAATCTTTGTCTTCTGGGAGCTTACAACTAGGCAGAGAAGACAGAAAAACATATAACATATCAGAATAATACAGTGGTTTTGTTAATAGGTTATTGGAAGACACAATATAGTAAAATAGTCAAAGGAACAGACTCTGGAGCCAGAATGCTCTGATATGAATTCTAGCTCTACCAATTCTCAGCTATGCCTCAATTCTCTCATCTGAAAAAGGGGGATGATAATAATAATATCTATTTCACAGGGTCGATGTGGGGATTGAATGAATATATATAACATGCTTAGAACAGCACCTGGCACATGGAGTGCATTTAATAAATATTAGGTATTATTTTTATTTAAAGAATTTTATACACATATAATGTCTCAGCTATACGTTACACTTACTAAATAACAATTCGCAGTGATGGAACATAGCCACGTGTTTTGAAAAACACAGATATTTTGATCCCCAACCCTGGTTGAGGATCACCGACATAATGTGATAAGAAAATAATGGGGACATAAATTATTAGCAATACACAGAGAAGGGAATAACTAATTCTTAAGAGATGGGCAGGGAAGGGAGTGGAGTATGGTCAGAGAGGGCTTCATTTTCATGAGAAAAAAATTTTTGACTCAAGCCTTGAAGGTTTCCCATAATGAGGATAGAGGTAGGGTGTTTCAGGAAGGAAATATAAAGCATATGAGAACTATATCCAGGGAATCTGAACTAACATGTAGGACACAGGGTAGACTATAAGGCTAGAAACAAAAGAGAGTATCAGACTGTGAAGGGCCTTTAATTCCAAACTAAAAGAGCGTGGATTTTTTACACAGAATTAGGACTCTTCAGACTGGAAATAGTACAGTATCAGACTCTGAACAATTCCAAGCTGATCCAGCTGATTTTTGACTAATTAAGGACATACTGAGTGAAATCTGTATCTCATTGGGATATTTGTGTAGCTCAAACCTTCATAGCTGAAATTAGATCAGTTTGGGGTAAAACTGAAACCAGACAAAAGAACAGACCCACAAGACCACAGTAGGATCAAATGTAGAAAGGCCACATAAATTCCTAGATCACTCTGGAGACAATATCTGTCCAGAGAAGGAGATAGATTCCAAGATTTGAAAAATCCTGAACTATAAGAAACCCTAGAATCATTATGGTTTCTCTAGAGCCCTTCAGAATGGAAACAAAATAAAACAACACATTTCGGTACAATTTCAAAGGTGACTGCCTTAGGACCAGCTTTAACATACACCCATATCCTAGAGCAGTGCTAATTTTCTAGGACTCCACCTAACTAATTTAACACAGAAAGTGAACTTGTTAACATTTGAGAAAATCCTGTAACACTGTGATTTCTCATAGCATATGCCAAGGTGACCCAAATACCTGGCATAAGTCTATCACGAGTCCAGGCTAGTTGCTAATGCCACTGCTGTACAAGTGTGTGTCATTATATAGGAAGCCAGGGTTTTAAACAGCTCTGTGTAATTGTACTCAGTATGTACTCAAACTTGGACAACTATTGAATGAGTAGCACAACTGGGTCTCAACTTTAGACTTTCATAAAATGAATAAAATTAATCTTGTTAAGGTCCTGAGAGGAAACTGAATCTACAGCAAAGAACACTAGATATACCTACAGTCATACTTTCTTCTTTCATTTCCCTGAAGAAAGATAAATTTAGACACATTATAAATATTAAATTAGTGTAGTTCCAGATCTTGGGGTAGCATAAGTCAAACAAACAAACAAACAATGATCCTTGACTTCCCAAGTGTCCAAAAGGAGGTATACATGAGAGCTTACCACTTCAAAACAAGTAGCAAGCTTTAGCAAAACTTTGGCATAATTATGAAGTCGTCTGATTGGCAAGAAAAACAGGGTATTCAATATTTCCATCAATTGGGTGTTTTCATCATTCACTTCTGATAAATCTTGCAATAGTTCCTGGTTTTTATTTAGGAAATCACTGAAGGTAGAGAAAAAAAGGGATTCAGTTAATCATTTTGGTACTGACAACATGCATGATATTGAGTAGAAATATTTCACTTGATACTACCTTTTTCAAAATGTACATTTTTAGGTGCTATGAAAGAAAGTACCGGAAAATTAATACAATGAAATAAACCAGATGTAATTAAAAGAATTTCCCTGCCTATAAAATGGGATTTGGGGGTATAAAAAGTAGCAAATGGTAGCAATAGTAACTCTGTAATAGAGATGGTTAATCACAGGCTTGTGCCTGAAGTTCTAGGAAATGAATCATACATCCCACAGTTTCAGGGAATCATTGGAGACCAGCTGACACATTTACCTGTTAATTTCCAAGCCAGAAGTTACAGCAATAAATGGCAAGACTAACTGCTCTAATCAGTTGTGCTACACAGAAATACTGGAGGAAAAACAAAGCTCTTTGCTCTAACAGAATTGGCATGGAATATTAAAATACTTCTAATTTCTTTTTTTTTCAATTGTTTATCATCTAATAAGAGTTTATTACAGGACAATAATAAAAAGCTGTAGATACCAGTACTACAATTAACAGGAAACAGTAAAGCAAATTACATGTGCAGATTTTAATGCTGAGATCGTCAAAAGCATTTCAAACTGAAGCCAACATTTAGTTTTTATATTCAATTACATATAAGTTCATAATTAAAATTTTACCGCAAATTTTAAGGCTGATCAGTAACCCATTGAGACTATGCTCACCAGACTAAAACACTTAAAAGATGTGTAAAGTAGTAAGAGTCGGTGGAACAGAGTAATAATCATTATCTGCCACTTAATGAACAATAATTATGTGCCAGGTACTACCCTGACTGCTTTACAAGCACTATACTACAATTCTCAGCTACAAGGCTTTCAAACAAAACAATGTCACACAAGACTATAAAGCAAAAATGAATAATTTTATAATCCCTTAGAGAACTATGGAATAAAGAGATGTTTAACTCAGAAATTATAAAATATTATCTTAGAAAGATGGAAAAATATGTATTAATTTCCAGGAACCCAGAAGTTCAATGGCCCAAAGTAGACTGTTTTATAATGCAATTAAGAGAGCGCGCCCTGAGGAACATAGCCCAGATTTTTGTTTATATTGGCTTGTTGGATGTTCCTACTTCCTACACCACATTCTATTGCTGAGATCAGCTGGGGAAACTTATTTAACCCTACAGAAGTATTCTGCTTTGACCTGCTCCTGAGAGATGGAGGTGGTACATGGTCCCTCTGACCACATGTCTTCTGGATGCCCAGTACTAGACCAGAAATGTTCCAACTCTTGTAAATCCCTATTACCTTTCTGGACTCACTCAAGTCCTTGCCTATAGACTTTCCCAAAAGGGGCCCTAGTATGCTCTCAGAAAACCTGAACTACTCTGTTTAGCTTATCTTCTCTTGGGAGTTTTGAATCCAATAGTGGCAATATTGCTCTTTCCTTATATGGCTAGGTTTGCACTTGTTACTCAAAAAATAAATATATTAAAGGTAAAAACAACCCAAGTGTCCATTGACAGATGAATAGATAATCAAAATGTGGTATATACATACAATGGAATATTATTCAGATATATAATGAAATGAAATTTTGGTATATGCTACCACATGGATGGACCTTGAAAACATTATACTTAGGGAAATAAGCCAGACACAGACGGACAACTACTATATGATTCCACTTATTTGGTACCTAGAGCAGGCAAATTCATAGAGACAGGGAGTAGAGGTTACCAGGGACTGGGTTGGGGGGAGTCTCTGTGTTTAATGGGTACAGAATTTTTGTTGGGGATGATAAAAAGTTTTGTGTAGAAACAGTGGTTTACACAACATCTGAATGTGCTTGATGCCACAGAAACGTACACTTAGGAATGGTTAAAATGATAAATGCTATGTATATTTTACCACAATATTAAAAAAATATATATCTGATGATCAAACCACCAGGCTAGCCTGAGGTGAATGGCTAAGTGATAAACCAGCTAAGTGATGAAAGCTTAGGCAGATTCACTAACTGCCCATGGGCTCACTAGCTATACTCTAGAGATTCTCAAAGTGTTCTCTTTTTAAATGAATACCTTAAAGTAACTTAAATTACTGATTTTGTAAATAGAAGTTAAAAAAATGTTATTACTGCCTTTAACTATGTAAAACCCTGGGGTTCATGAACCACTGCTTAGGAAATGCTGCCCAAATCCAAACTTAATATCTTCTTCCATAGCTCAGAGTCACCCAGAGTTCATTAATTGCTTTCCACCTGTCCAGGCTCTCGCAGGAGGCTTTCACTTATGTCATTTGCTTTAGCTGCTCTAACAAGGAATCAGGTCAACCCTTGAGAACTCAACTCTGAAATACTAGAGGAAGGTTACATTACAGAAAGGCTAAAAAGTAAAAGAATAGAAAGCAGTGTCATAATATTAATATTAAACAAAATTGCAAGATCAAGGATTCAGAAATTACTACATAAGTTTAAAATATAACACTCTTTAACCTGTCATTAAAAAAATGAAGGCCAAACCCCTATATTTTGGAAATGAATGAGCACATGACATGAGTCAAATCAGGATGGAAATCAGAGAAATATTTAGAACTGAATGACTACAAAAACAAAATCGATCAAAACTTTTTACATACAGCTAAAGCAACACTTAGAGGGAAATTTATAGCCTTAGGTGAGTACTTTAGAAAAATTAAAAGATTGAAAAATTAATGAACTAAATGCTAAATTCACGAAGTTGGAAGACATGAACAGGTGAACATGAAGAAAGTAGAAGGAAATAAAAAACAGAAATTAGTGAAACAGAAAACAAAGAAAGGAAAGGATTAATTACAGCTTAATCTTTGAAAAGAGTACAAAAAAGGGTAAACTGCTGACAAGACTGACCAAGATAAAAAGATAAAAGGCTCAAATAAATAATAGGGATGAAAAATAGGAGCTACAACAAATTATAGAGGCGAACACATCTTAAGACAATGATAAAAATATTATGCCAATAAATTTGAAACAATTTTCCAGAAAAGTATAAACAATTAAAGCTGAAAGAAGAAATAAAGACTTGAACAGACCTATTCATTAAAAAAAAACAAATAGTAGCTTAAAAACTCCCTACAGTAAATGCTCCCATGAAGACCATGCTTTTTAACAGATGATTTCTACCAAATCTTCAAAGTACAGATAATCCTGATCTATACTTTGACAGAGAAAGACAGAAAAAGAAGAAGCTCCCTAACTCATTTTATAATTACTACTACAATCCTCTTACCAAAACTGGGCAAGTTCAGAAGAGAAGGAAAACATCATATTCACATAAATGCAAACATCTTAAATATTAGCAACCTGAATCCAGAAATGTATTAAAAAACTAATACATAAAGAGCACTGAATTTACCTTGGGAACTCAAGGAGATTTAACATTTTTTAAAAATCAATTGCTCTTCAAGTTTTAGAAGGGAGCTGTTTAACCCTATAAATAATATTTACCAAAAACCTAAGGCAATCATGTTGAATGGTGAAATATTAAAAAACCAGAAATGAGACACGGTCATTACTATTCTTTCTATTAGGATATAAGATCAAAAGTAAACATGGCAAAACACTGACATCTGGGTTTAAACTTCAATCTTGGTTGTGAGTATGTATTTGAAATGTTTACTATTAAAATATAACTGATTTTTTAAACCTGTCTTTCTTGCTAGGTCAACACCTGTTGAGGAACTACACAGTTCAGAATGACTGGCTCATGCAAGGGGCTTTTATATTTATTACTTATCCAGAGACTAAATGCGAAAACTTTGCATTTGTGTAACACTCTGCACTCTTCTCTGTACCATCACATAAATATTTGTTCCTCACAACTAGGGAGAGAACATTCCCATTTTTCAGAGAAAAAAAGTTAGGCTCAATTTGGTGAGGAGAGCTGTCCAAAGTCTTGGGGATAATCAGTGGTAGCAGTAAAGAAGGACCCAGATCTTGTGGCTTTTTCAATACCATGCTACTTCCAATGATAATAAGGAGCTAATAACACCTATCTTTTTTTTTTTTTTTTTGTGGTACGCGGGCCTCTCACTGTTGTGGCCTCTCCCGTTGCGGAGCACAGGCTCCGGACGCACAGGCTCAGCGGCCATGGCTCACGGGCCCAGCCACTCCGCGGCATGTGGGATCTTCCCGGACCGGGGCACGAACCCGTGTCCCCTGCATCAGCAGGCGGATTCTCAACCACTGTGCCACCAGGGAAGCCCAACACCTATCTTTTATAAGATTTAGTGAAAGTCTACATTTTGATTTGTTTGGCAAAAGGACCAAGTCAAAGCTTTTCCTGGGCACTCAGAAACACAGAATGCTATAAAACATGATCTTTGGTTGTTAGAATAATAACTGTAAAGTATGTATTTGCTTACATGGCAGGCTTAGCAAGAAGCTGGAATCCTCCCATAACCAGGAAATTTGTAATAGATGTGCAATACCTTAAGCCAAAAAGAAAACACATGTATATTAGTATTAAAAAGTAAATTTGCTCTTCAGAGTTTTTGAACATGCATCTGGAATAGATACTTCTTGGAATCTCATCAGCGAGTTTCAGAACTTTTGTGATGCTAACATTCATGAACTGTAAAGGACTGAAGAGAAGGGCAGGTTACATGATCACAACAGTCAGGAGAAAAAAGCCATTTCAGTAAAGATGTTAATAGGAATTTTTTTAAAACGCCTAAAGTTATGCAGAAGATGGTAGAATTTACTTGGTAGATTTTACTTTGGTAACTTAACAAACATGAGAAAAGATGACTAAAATTGTTGGATTTTTAATAAAAATTTTCTCTAATCTTCTCTTTAGGTTTCCCAATTAAGTCTTCAGAAATAAACAATAGAGAAGGTAAGAAAATATGTTAAAAGAGCTTAAGTGAAAAAGGGTTAGAAAATGTTGGTTAAGTATTGATGTACAGTTAAAGAATAAATATTTAAATACTACTTTGCACCGTGTACATTTCTTTCACACTCCTGGGCCGGCAAATGGAATTAACTGACTTTGAGAGAGAAGGCAAATTCCTACTAAAACCAGCCCAAGGTACTGAACACTTAAAAATGGTTACAGTGGTAAATTTTATGTTATGGGTATTTTACCACAATTAAAAATAATTTTAAAAATTCATAAACAAATCAAGATTTTTTACTTGCCTGATCTATATGAATACATTATTACATTTAAAAAAAGCCCAAGGTATCAAAATAAAAGCATTTCCAAGCATAAGTCATGACGTATCAGAGCAGAAAAAGAAGAAATACATTATGAGATCTGTACAAATCAAAAAAGAAAAATTAATACTAGTAAAAGCTGAAACTTTCACACACACAAAAATCTAGTTTAAAAAAGTAAATTCGTATCACATTATGCTACTTTTTTTATATCTGAAATATGATGACTTAAAAGACTCTAATAGCTTCAAATATATTCAATTTTGCTTAGAACTAGAATCACATACATCTATCTGCACGTATATGCCTAAGTCTGAAAGGAGATACACTAAGATTATTAACAATCGTTATTTCTGGTGGTAGGATTATAGGTGACTTTTTTTTTTTTTTTTTTTTTTTGCGGTATGCGGGCCTCTCACTGTTGTGGCCTCTCCCGTTGTGGAGC
>NC_041215.1:105486237-105496671 GCF_002837175.3 Physeter macrocephalus
AGCGCAGGCTCCGGACGTGCAGGCTCAGCGGCCATGGCTCACGGGCCCAGCCGCTCCGCGGCATGTGGGATCTTCCTGGACCGGGGCACGAACCCGTGTCCCCTGCATCGGCAGGTGGATTCTCAACCACTGCGCCACCAGGGAAGCCCTATAGGTGACTTTAAAATCTACACTTCAGATCAACAGCAGGACCTAATATACATTAAAATAACACTTAAATTATGCCTCACATAAGAAAAAGTGAGAAATACTTAAAATTTCAAATACAGTTGGGATATTTTACTTGAAAAACATGAAAAGAACCTTGGATCACTATCTTACGTTTTATTACAAAAATATCTTTATTTTAAAGATAGTTTGGTCTTTAAACTCTCCATGTACACAACAGTGAAAAGCAGGCACTAGAAGAGCTCCATATTTACAATCAACAGTTGGTCTTAAAATAATTGTTTAGTTACCTATTTCCTCAAATTTTAGTATAATTTACTTCAGGAAACAAAATTGTTCTCTAAAGAACCATGTTATAATACTTTTTTGTAAAGTAAGTACACTGTCAATCATTCTGCTAGAATACAGAAGGAAATTTGAGAATGCATTATATTGAAATCTTTTTTCCCCTCTTAGAGCAAACTAAAATTTTAGTGATGCAGAACTATAGTTGTCTTAAGATTAAAACGCTGCTTTGCAATTTCTATTACCTTATAGCACTGTCCCTAATCTAGTCTCTTCTGATTAAGGAGCTGTTCTCCTTGGCAGAATAACCCTGCAGAGACTGAACATGACACGGGACTGGATACTTGCTCTGTATAACTATCCAAGAAGAGACTTGCATGCTTCAGGATGACCAAACTCCTGGCTTCCTTTATCCCCTGAAGGAAGCTGCTCAGTGAGGTTCCATGTTGACCAATTAGGTAACACAGCTTGCTGAACCGGCTTGCCACCTCCTGCAACAGCTGGACTGTACTTGCAGTGCCCAAATTTTCTGGAACAAAATGATGATGATGATGATAACATAACCTAAAGATTCATTATCTGAATACTTTTTATGACCAAGATTACGAATTTCCCTCTTCTAAAAATACTTAACATGTTGAGATGTCAACTATGGAACCTAAATAATCAGTGTTTAAAAAAAAAAAAGCAAATTCAGAGATCACAGTATCCAGTCATTTGAGGAACCTGTTAAAAAACATTCACAGGACCCTACAGATTCTGACTCAGTAGGCCAGAGTTAAGATCCCTCGATGGATATATTTTTTTTTAAAAAGTGCCTTCCAGTAATTCTAAAGACCAGCCAAATTTGAGAACAACTGTGCTAATCCAATTCTCCTCTCATTTTGAAGATAAGTCATCTAAGGCCAAGAGAAAGAAGTGAATTATCTAATTTCACACAACTGGTTAATGACAGCCAGGAATTCAACTCACTTCTATAGCTATATCTTGGTTAACATTTTCAACTTTTGCACTGACTTCTGCTCTACTTGTCCCTTGGACAAGCCCAACCCTTCACTGCAGACAGAGCAATCCAAAAATCAGACTGCCTTGGTCACTCTTAACTTTACAGAGGGCATCAGGAGATTATTGCTTTTTCCCAGTCTGAAGCTCCCAATTTGTAGGACTTTTCTCCAAGCAGTGAGGCTGATTAGCAGACCAGCTAAAACCAACAAAGAAATCAGGAATCAGAACAGGAAAAGGGCAAGTTTCACTTTCCTTTCAGAGCAATCCAGGAAGCTTCCAGCTTGGATTGCTTCCTATCCCTTGCCAAAGTCCTGGGGTGTTGAGCCCACCCACTGGAGGGGAATTTATAGAACAGGAACTCTGCAACATTTAAGAAAGCAAAACATATTAAAAACAAAAACAAATGCATACAGTCCCCAACTTACAAAGGGATTGAATTTGGAAAGACTGTTTGAAAAATAGAAAAGCAACTATACTCCAATTAAAAAATAAATAAATAAATAAAAGCAACTATACTCCAATTAAAAAATAAATAAGTAAAAGCAATTATACTCCAATAAAAAATAAAAAAAAAAAGTAGACGTTTTCCCATTAAAAATAATGGGCTGACCTACACAAGCCAACGTCACCTTAAAGTGGAAAAATGACGTACGAACAAGGCAGAATTTAAGTATTACAGTATTGGTCTGAATTCTGTGTCCACACAGGGGGTCAAGGAGTTCAGGAGAAAGAAAGAGAAAAATAAAAACATCCTGTCCATCTTCTGAGTGTAGGGCCAAACCCCGAAAAATTTTTGAACTACGGGAAGTTAACCTTTAACAGCCCACTCCCATCTCCATTTTGCATTCCTTTCTAACCTCCTCGATACCCCAAGAAGGGTCTATATACTATATCCTAGTATATCTGGACAGTAGCACCCCATCTAGGACTACTGTAACCTATTTTCCCCATATTATCTCCTTACCTTCAATCTCTCTTGTAACTGATTACAGCTAAGAAAAGGGATCAGATTTAATCAATTCCTGCTAATGTTGGGTAAGACCCTTAACACTCTCACAGTTATCCACATTTTTAGAGACTACTTGTAAATCCAAAGGAAGATCTACTTGATAAAATTCTAAGAACCAGAATAAAGAAAATGAAAAATTTGGGTAGCATATAACGTAAGGTATCTTAGGACTAGCAGGGCTAGAAGTGTTGTTTAGAAGTCTGACTCCTAGGATCAACTTTCCCAAAGTTGTTCTGCTTCTCTGCCATGAATCTCCTGAAAGCTCCATTTTTCTACTTCCACAAGTGAAAGGAGCTCTGCGGGTGGAAGGATAGGGGCAGCTGGGCTATTGGCAAAGTGGAAATAGTTTGTAAGTTGTTGACTACCTGTGCACAAAAGAAGAGACTGGAAAGAAAGGAGAAGAGTACAACTCAAACAAAAAGTTTTCTTTATTTGTGATATAGAAAAAACAGGTAAAACAAGAGTCCTAATAATTGAGTGGGTGGAAAGAGGGGAGGGGGGAGGTTCTACTTACCTAAACTGAGAAGAGGCCTCAGAATCTGAGACTTGATATCACTTAGTTTCGAATAGAACCGTCTTTCTGTAGTAGCCAACTCATGGAGACTGGCAATATATCCCATAATGTTTTTGTCCACCAAGGCTAGATAGCTGTCTTTTCCTGCTGTCACTCTGCTTATATATCCAAGCTAAAACAGGAAAAGAAAAAGATTAAAGATGAAATATAATTTATTAGTAGCAATTTGGGCACTGAAGTTGGCTCATATCAGCTGGTGAGAGCCAATGCAGGAATTCTGCAACAAGTTGCTTATTAAATTGTTAGTAGTTTGAAAGTGGCAATAGGGAAATTACCTGAAAAAACTGGAAAACACTATAAATCAGAGCTTTTGGTTTTATTTCGATTTTTAGGGCTGGTTTACCAGTACACTGTTGTTATATACCTATAGCATGATCTATATATAACTATATACATCTATACTATTATTTATTGCCACAATACCTTTTATTTCATTTTACATGTGGTTAGAACCACAGACCCTCTAAATATACAAAGATCCAAATGATACAGACACATGTCTCAGGACCCCTTTTTGCATGAAATAGATGAGAGCAGAGAGGATCTCTGTGCTGTATGTCAAAATATCAAGGATCTAGGAGCTATCTTTTAAAAGTACAACAGAAAGCAGTTTTCTTTAAAAGGGGATTTTGTCATTTATTCATGACACCACTGAATAAAAACTTTTGATGCCTTTTGTCACATATCCCTATTAAACTAGGCAACCAAGCTGCAGGCTAATAGACTATTAACAGCCCATGGTAACTAAAGACACATATTGAGTCTCATCCCTTTCATCAGCCTATTTCATCCTTTATCTGGACTGTGGAATATTTAATGAGGAATGTGGAGTCAGGGCCAAGAACTACAGAGAGTCAATTAGTATGTCTGGAATAACAGTCTAATATAGGTCAAGAGCCAAATCTTGGCCACTGTTACCTTTAGCAAGAAAGATCTTACCGCTATATACATTCAGAGCTTACATATTTAGCCAGAAAAACAAACACAAAGGATAAAAAACAATCCATAAGATATATTAGTCAGTAAAAATTAAAAATCCAGAATGTACTAGCTTTGAGGGTTAATTTCCTTGCAGTGTATCACTTTGAGGGTATGAGCTACTGAAGTGGGGAAAAAGAAAACCAGAAACAGACCAATGGTTTTATGTTTATGAAAAAGAGGTAAGAAGTAGGAAGGCAAAGAAATTCAGATCAATGAAGGAAAAATGAGTAAACAGTAGTAAACAAAATGAAAAGCTAAGAAAAGAGGGGAAGTGATGGGAAACAGAGCACTGTTTGTGGCCTGTCAGGTCTGCCATGAGCCCACCTCAGGCCCCTGCAATTTTTACTTCCCACTTACAGTTAAAAATTCATCTATTCAATTTCTATTCCGATTCATCTCTGAGGACTCCATGAACACAGTCAGAAGACTTCGCTGTGAAATATGTATTTTAATATCCCTATGTGAGGGTGTTAATTCAACAAATATTTATAGAAATATTTACTACGAAGATCCAACAGTAAATGAGAGAGCCTAAAATCCCTACTCTTATGAATCTTACAGTAAAGGAAGACAGACAATAAACAAAATAAGTAAACTATATAGTGTGTGAGATGATGATATGCACTGTGGAGAGAAATAAGGCAGGAAAAGGAGAGAAGGGGGATGGCAAGTTGGTTTGCAATTTTAAATACATTAGTTAGAGACACTTAATAATAGGCATACCATACAAAAGCAACAGAAACAAAAGACTTCTCATGTGTTATAGAATGTGGGCCTTAGGATCCAATTCCTGTTCACCTTACTACAGGAGAGAAGTATTGGAGTCTTAGTACCACTGTGATTCTCTGGAAGGTTGTCACCTTCTGTCGGGTTCTGCCGGCCACTGTAACATAATCCAGGCTGGAAGTCTTCAGTATCCACTAAAAACAGGGAATAATCCTGGCCTGCAGCTACACTCCAGACTCCATTTTCACTGTTCACCTGCAACGACAGGAGGACATTGTCTGTCCGAGATGAAGGAATCTGATGGAACTCCAAATCCACGGGACATGGAATGTTAAGTTACTTGAACAGGTGGAGTACAAAGTCAGTCACATCTCAAGACAGCAAAACTCACCCAGCAATTTACCCGATTAACTGCAGAACAGATGCAGGAGTGAGAAGGAACCCTTGTTCAGCCTGTAAATTTAGAACTGGACTGTTTTATAAAAAACTGAGGGCTTCCCTGGTGGCGCAGTGGTTGCGCGTCCGCTTGCCGATGCAGGGGAACCGGGTTCGCGCCCCGGTCTGGGAGGATCCCACATGCCGCGGAGCGGCTGGGCCCGTGAGCCATGGCCGCTGAGCCTGCGCGTCCGGAGCCTGTGCTCCGCAACGGGCGAGGCCACAACAGAGGGAGGCCTGCATACCACAAAAAAAAAAAAAAAAAAAAAAAAAAACTGAAAAATTGAAATTTAATAAGATAAAACCATAGATTTGATTTTTTTCATTGTTATTTTTGGAAGTTGCCACAGACTCAGCTTGTACTACAAAGGCCCAGAAACTTCTAGAGCCCTATTCTGACAGCTAGGACACACCTTTGTCCATACATATTCTGCTATGTGCACAAAAATCAAGGTGAAAAGAAAATCTAACAAGGCCAAAATCCATCCTGGCCAACTAAACCCGTGGGTGTTAAAGTTGTTTTCCCACTTGGAACTCACAACCTCTCTGATGTGACTTCACTGTGTCCCAGGATGTTGAAACAGGCAGGACCCCTTAGAAGCCCACCTACATGGATCCCCTAGACCAGTGGTGCTCAACGAGTAGTCTTTGCAGCAGCAGCAATCATCTAGGAACATGTGAGAAATTCACACTCAGGCCACATTGCTACTGGGGGGGTCCGACCGGGCAACCTGCTTTGACAAGCTCTCCAGGTGATTCTGATGTATGCAAAAGTTTGAGAACCACTGCCTTAAATCAATGGTTTTCAAAGCTTAGGATTCCACGCAGTGATTCAGGAGCCACCATGGAAAGGCAGGTGCCAGGGTTTTGGCCCCAACCCACCTCCATCCTTCAACTAAAATAGTTCCACAGTTATCTGTTTTATGTAGGGGATTCCGCATAAGGTTTCATTTGAAGGAAGTGTTCTGCTAATGAAAACTACTGCCCCAACCTGCAGACCCAGCCTCAGCCATGATTCATATAACAATAAGCAAAAAACTTCCAATCTGTTAGATTCTGTGCCTAGATAGGATTCAAATCCTAGGTGATTAGGTGAATATGTGTGTGTGTGTGTGTGTGTGTGTGTGTGTGTGTGTGTGTGTGTGTGTGTGTGTGTGTGTGTGCGCACACACACGTCTCCACTACTTTATAGTTATCCTCTTCCAGCATGTCATTATCTTCTCAAAATCAGGCTATCCAAATAACTGACTTCCTGTTGGTTTTGCAAAGAATGAATTAAAATTTTTGGAGGAGGAAAGAGTCGTCTTCTTAGTCTCTAATCAAAACGAATTCAGATCTCACTCTGCCTTGACTTTAATTCACATATTAATTTAAATGACTTCAAAATGTTTTTCTCACCCTTCCCCCAAATAAAAACCAAAATAATGATGTTTTATTTTCATATGCACAGTTAAAGAGTAATGAAACTAAAACCTTATAACAAATTCTATTCTCTCTTGTCTGACTCTAAAATTTTAAATAAAAATTGTATTTCCAGCATCTCCATGCTATATTACAAAAGTTTCCTTGGTATGAATAGATGCATATTCTACTTTATTCAAATAACAGAACCCAAGGAACAGTGAGTTATCATATTTTTATTTGTGATAAAATATCAGAAATTGAATAGCTTACCACTAAAATGTTTTATGCTGAAAATATTTAAGATTGGAGCTAGAATTAACAACTGTTCCCTAATGTTTTATTTAAGTCTTTTCTTCCCAGTAAAATTAAGTTCACTGGAAGGAAAGGCAGCATGTAAAGGTCTTATATAGTGATGGACGCATAGTGTACACTGAATACATGAATCAGCAGAATATGTATTAACTGTAGCTTATATGTGAATGATGTTCCTGAAACTGAAGTAACTATACTTTTTTAGTCTCTATTACTCTCAGTGGAGAGAGCATGTGTTGGGATAAGGGAGATATTAGAATCAAACTATGAATACATGAGCTCCACATTCCATTCTGTTAGCCTACCAGGCTATCAGCATGCCTACTCCCTGCCAACAAAATCCCCCAAAACAAACAAATTTTGAATTTTTGAATTTTGTATTTCTGCAGGACGTTGTGGCAGAAAAAAAGGTTGAGAAACAGTCCTCTAAAACTGCATCAAAGGTACTAGAAGTTACCCGTCTCTGAATAGCATTACATAAACTAAAACCAATTCACACAGCAGTGAAGAAATTATCTATGCTTTTAGCTTCCCTATAGAAAATTAAAAGGGTTACAAAAAGGTTTTACTACTATGTATGTAAAAACAAAACAAACAAAACAAAACAAACCATCAAATAATGTTATATAAAAGTCACACTTAAAAAAAAAGTCAAACTTAGGTGAGAAGTCAAAGAGTAGGCATTATTTGGTAGTATAAAGCTCAAAAGTCAACACAGTGCTAGAAACATTTCCTTTAAAAGAATGAACTTGTTCATTTTTACTTAAAAAAAAAACAACTATGAATACTCAATGAAGCCAAGAAGAAAAGAAATATAAACTAACAAAAAAAGGAAACATTTAGCCTGAAAACAAGTGGCTTCACTTTTTTTTTAATTTTAATGTACATCATAACAAACTTAGGTTACAAGTATACAATTCTCCTAATTTTATAAAATAAGAAGTGGAGAAATATAAAGTGTTCTAACTTAGAATTCTAAAATAAGTTGCTATAAAAGTTATCAAATTCACTAAAGTACCTTTACAAGACGAGGAACTGTTGTTGGAAAATCAGAATGCCCAAGTTGACCAAAGGTATTGCTACCCCATGAGTAAACCTATTAGAAAACAACAGGAAAGTAGGTAAGAGATGTGACTCTGAGTTTCCATGTCAATTTTAAACTTTTACAATAACATATATATATACCAACAGTTACACACAGATTACTTATACTAGTCTTTCCACTCTTTAGAATAAGAAATATTAAGAAAATTCATTTTAAAACAGACTGAGATAATGCGGAGATAGAGTACATAGGTAAGACACAGTCCAAGGATTAATAATAACAGTAACTAATATTTTGGGGGGGGGTTTTACCTGCCAGGCATTGTTCTGAATATACTTTCTATGTATTAATCAATATTTCATTATCACAAGAACCCTTTTTTTAATAAGGAAATTGGCCCAGGGAGGTCACAAATTTGTAAGCAGCAGGGCCAGGATTTAATCCCAGGAACTATCCTATACTGCCTCTTACAAAGAAAGCGATTTTTTTTTTTTTTTTTTTTTGCGGTACACGGGCCCCTCACTGCTGTGGCCTTTCCCGTTGTGGAGCACAGGCTCCGGACGCACAGGCTCAGCGGCCATGGCTCACGGGCCCAGCCGCCCCGCGGCATGTGGGATCCTCCCGGACCGGGGCACGAACCCGCGTCCCCTGCATTGGCAGGCGGACTCCCAACCACTGCGCCACCAGGGAAGCCCAGAAAGCGATTTTTTTAAAAAAAGGTAAGCACCATGGAGAAAAAGTAATCATGATTCTTTACTCTGTGGATAGGAGTACTATGGAATGACTAGAGAGCCTTTTTATACATGAAGAGTTGCTGTAGGAGACACACAAATACCTATGCTCCACTACAGACAAAAAACAACCAGATTGCAATGGCTATGTTTAATGAAAATGGTTTTGTTTATTCTGATTATAAAAGCAATTCATGATCACTGTACAAGACTATGACAGTACAAAGAAATAAAAAGAAAGTGAAAACCACTGATGAATCAACCACTTAGAGATAACTACTGATACTACCTTGTTTTAGGAACATACACATATATCAGTATAATTCCAGAAATTTTAATATCTACTAGATATAATGAATATACAAAATGGGACTCTACTATCAATGCTGTTTTGTGACCTGATGTTTTTTATGTAATGCTCTGCACTGACATTTTTCTAGGTCAACAAGTATAGAGCTACAATATCATTTATAATAACTACATAAAACTCCACTGTGGGTGTAGTTCAATCAATTACCTAATGAAGTAAGTACATTTATTAATAATTTCTTTCCAATTATTTAATATAAAAATTACATTAAAAATCCTTGGATATATGTATTAGTGTATACATTTCCTTAGGATAAGTTCCTAGGCAAAGAACTCTGGGTCAATGAACACATACATTCTGATTTTTGATTCATACTGACAAACTGTCTTCCAGTGAAGTCCAGTGTACATTCCATTCCCACCAGCACGGTGTGTACCTTTTCCCTACACTCTCACCAACACTTAGTACTAAATGCAATCCTTGCTAACATGATAGGTGAGAAAATTTTGTTTTAATTTAAATTTGCTTACTGAGTAGTTGGCCATCTTTTCATTTGTTGCTGGCCATTTCTATTTTTTCTTCTATGAATGAAATACAAATGTCCTTTCACAATTTTTCTTTATGGATCAGGTAATAACACAGTTATATATGTTACAAATTTTTTTTCCCGTATGTTATGTATCTTAATTTAGTTTGTGGGGTTTTTTTGGTTTGTGTTTTGGTTTTTGCTGTGTGGGACTGCTGAATTATTATGTAGACAAACATATCATCTTCACTTTCTAATTTCTGGTTTTGATGTCATGTCTTTTTCTACTCCTAAGATTACTGAAAAAAAATCACCTGACTGTGTTCTTATACCTGTAAGGTTTTATTTCTTAAAATCTACATCTTGACTCCATCTGGAATTAGAATATGTAAAGTTATCTTAATTTTCTTCTGCAAATAAGAAGCCAGTGGTTCTAAAAGTACTTACTGAACACTCAGTCTTATTTTTCCACCTCATTTGAAATGCCCACTTTTTAACATAGACTAAATTCTCATATTCACTTGGGTCTATTTCAATTCTACAGGTATATTTCTGTTATAATAATCTGTTTGTAGTATTATAATATATTTTATAAGGCTAATTCTTACTCTTCCTTTCTGTTCTTTTTCAGAATTTATGTGGCAACTCCTATGTTTATTCTCCTAGAATAAATTTGGGAATCATTTTATTAAGATGTAAATATTCTATTGGAATATTTGGGGATTGTACTGAATTAACACTCTACTGATTTAATGATCTAGGAGAAATGTCACTTTTGCAACATTGATTCTTCTCATCTAAAAATAAAATTTGACTACAATCCTGCAGCCTGTGGAACAAAAACCACATTCACAGAGAGACAAGATGAAAAGGCAGAGGGCTATGTACCAGATGAAGGAACAAGATAAAAAAAAAGACAGACA
>NC_041215.1:105496899-105498763 GCF_002837175.3 Physeter macrocephalus
GAAAAACAACTAAATGAAGTGGAGATAGGCAACCTTCTAGAAAAAGAATTCAGAATAAAGATAGTGAAGATGATCCAGGACCTCGGAAAAAGAATGGACACAAACATCGAGAAGATGCAAGAAATGTTTAACAAAGACCTAGAAGAATTCAAGATCAAACAAATAGAGATGAACAATACAATAACTGAAATGAAAAGTACACTAGAAGGAATCAATAGCAGAATAACTGAGGCAGAAGAACGGATAAGTGACCTGGAAGACAGAATGGTGGAATTCACTGCTACGAACAGAATAAAGAAAAAAGAATGAAATGAAGACAGCCTAAGAGACCTCTGGGACAACATTAAACACAACAACATTCGCATTATAGGGGTCCCAGAAGGAGAAGAGAGAGAGAAAGGACCAGAGAAAATATTTGAAGACATTATAGTCGAAAACTTCCCTAAAATGGGAAAGGAAATAGCCACCCAAGTCCAGGAAGTGCAGAGAGTCCCATACACGATAAACCCAAGGAGAAACACACCGAGACACATAGTAATCAAACTGGCAAAAATTAAAGACAAAGAAAAATTATTAAAAGCAGCAAGGGAAAAACGACAAATAACATGCAAGGGAACTCCAATAAGGTGAACAGCTGATTTCTCAGCAGAAACTCTACAAGCCAGAAGGGAGTGGCATGATATACTGAAAGTGATGAAAGGGAAGAAGGTACAGCCAAGATTACTCTACCCGGCAACGAACTCATTCAGATTCGATGGAGAAATCAAAAACTTTACAGACAAGCAAAAGCTAAGAGAATTCAGCACCACGAAACCAGCTCTACAACAAAAGCTAAAGGAACTTCTCTAAGTGGGAAACACAAGAGAAGAAAAGGACCTACAAAAACAAACCCAAAGCAATTAAGAAAATGGTCATAGGAACATACATATCGATAATTACCCTAAAGGTGAATGGATTAAAGGCTCCAAGCAAAAGACACAGGCTTGCTGAATGGATACAAAAACAAGACCCATTTATATGCTGTCTACAAGAGACCCACTTCAGAACTAGGGACACATTCAGACTGAAAGTGAGGGGATGGAAAAAGATATTCCATACAAATGGAAATGAAAAGAAAGCTGGAGTACCAATACTCATATCAGATAAAATAGACTTTAAAATAAAGAATGTATAAGAGACAAGGAAGGAAACTACATAACGATCAAGGGATCAATCCAAGAAGAAGAAATAACAATTAAAAATATAATGTGATACACCATATTAACAAACTGAAAGAGAAACACTATATGATCATCTCAATAGATGCATAGAAAGCTTTTGACAAAATTCAACACCAATTTATGATAAAAACCCTGCAGAAATTAGGCATACAGGGAACTTTCCTCAACATAATAAAGGCCATATATGACAAAGCCACACTCAAGTGCACATGGAACATTCTCCAGGATAGATCACATCTTTGGTCACAAATCAAGCCTCGGTAAATTTAAGAAAATTGAAACCATATCAAGCATCTTTCCTGACCACATGCTATTAGATTAGAAACGAATTACAAGGGAAAAAACATAAAGAACACAAACACATGGAGGCTAAACAATACATTACTAAATAACCAAGAAATGACTGAAGATATCAAAGAGGAAATCAAAAAATACCTAGAGACACAAGACAATGAAAACACGACGATCCAAAACCTATGGGATGCAGCAAAAGCAGTTCTAAGAGGGAGGTTTATAGCTATACAAGCCTACCTTAAGAAACAAGAAAAATCTCAAATAAACAATCTAAACTTACACCTAAAGGAACCAGAGAAACAAGAACAAACAAAACCCAAAGTTAGCAGAAGGAAAGAAATCATAAAGAT
>NC_041215.1:105500697-105511464 GCF_002837175.3 Physeter macrocephalus
AGAAACAAACAACCCAATCCAAAAATGGCAGGAGACCTAAACAGACATTTCTCCAAAGAAGACATACAGATGGCCAAGAAGCACATGAAAAGCTGCTCAACATCACTAATTATTAGAGAAATGCAAATCAAAACTACAATGAGGTATCACCTCACACCAGTTAGAATGGGCATCAACAGAAAATCTACAAACAACAAATGCTGGAGAGGGTGTGGAGAAAAGGGAACCCTCTTGCACTGTTGATGGGAATATAATTTGATACAGCCACTATGGAGAACAGTATGGAGGTTCCTTAAAAAAACTAAAAATAGAATTACCGTGTCAGAAAGAGAAAAACAAATATCGTATATTAACGCATGTATGTGGAACCTAGAAAAATGGTACGGATGAATCGGTTTTCAGGGCAGAAGTCGCAACTCAGAAGTAGAGAACAAACGTATGGACACCAAGGGGGGAAAACCGCGGTGGGGTGGGGATGGTGGTGTGCTGAATTGGGCGATTGGGATTGACATGTATACACTGATATGTATAAAATGGATGATAATAAGAACCTGCGTATAAAAAAATAAATAAAATAAAATTCAAAAATTCAAAAAAAATAAAAATAAAAATAAAATTTCTCTCTTTACTCCTATTTTCTTTTATAACTTAGAAGAGTTCTTGAATTTGTGTCATGTGGGCTCTACACTTTTCCTATTAACGATGTTCCTATTTCCTTAATACTTTTTTTGTAATTGTGAGCAGCTTCTTTCTCCCCAAGTATGCTTTCTGCTTTACCTTATGTATAAAAGAAAACTAGCAATTTTTTTGCTTATTTTGTAACTTGCCACCTTCTTAATTTCTTATTTTTAAGCCTCTTTGATGATTCATCTGTTAATAATAATAAAATTATCCTTTTCTTTCCTAATATTTATATTTATTTATATGAGCTAGAATAGCTTTTTGGCTATCCTACTATGTGATAGTTAAAATAAAGCACTTAAAGGTTTTAGAATCTTTTATTGACTTTTCCTAAAAAGATAAAGGGACTGATGAAGAATCATTATCTGAATATATTTAAGAATAAGTTTGAAAAACTACTTCCTTCGGAGGGTTTATGCATGTGGGCATGGTTTTAAATGATTCTGGAGGTCACTTTCAGGTCCCACAATTTTAAGAGAGAAATGCGTTTTGGTTTCTTAGTGTCTTACGGATTTTCTTCATCAGAAAACAGAAATTCACCAATACCCTAGAAAACTCAGTTCTATTTCTCCATAAGAGCACGTTATAGAAGGCTTCTTTGTCAAGTAGGCCAATGTTGAATCCAAAGTCTACAGTCACGTGTGTGACTTTAGCCAAGTTACATAATTTCTCTAAACCTCCCTTTCCTCACCTGTAAAATGGAAATAATACAGTGCAATGTAAAACACTGAAAAGATCAAATGAGATACGGGATTGTTGCCTGACACACAACATATACTCAATAAATGATGGTCCTATCAAATCAGGTTGGCCTTCCATGAAATTAAGATCAGCTTTTAATAGTTTGCCTCCTACCTGGGATTTCGCAGTAAGTGCAAGAGAATGGTAACCACCTGCCTCCAGATGGATTACTTCTTTACCATCCAGACATTTTACACACAATGGTTGAAGCCTTAAAGAAAAACATACAAACACACATACAAATTCAAAGTAAGAACTATTCTCAGCAAGAATCATGGCCTTTCTCAAATTACGGAGTAAGTGCTTTCAAGTAAAAGTAAATATTTCAAAAGAAAACATTAAAATAAAAATACTGGATGTATGTTCAATCTACTCTTAAATATAAATAATTTTGAATGGTTTTAACCTAATCTTTGTCTATTAATCACTAATTAACCACCATAGTTCAGAATCTGTTAAGAATCATAAAACAACTGAATGATTCATATGGCAGAGAATATACTCAGGACAATGAAATATAAGCAAAGAGGAGAGTTGTCATTTTTTTTAACACATTAGTTGCTTTCACTCTGCTAGGAATAAAAGAGACATATTAACTGGCTGTTTTAGATAATCATTCTATTTACACACTTTCACAAATATCTATTGTTAATATCATAAGAGTTTCTCTTAAACAAAACAGTTTTTCCATGATGTACATGAATAGACATGGTTTATTACTATGGTTATAGTTATTCTGGCAGCAGCAGACAGACCTCTTTCAGGTAAAAAAAAAAAATGTTGGTTGTTTTTTATAAGTTAAAAATTTGAACCATTCACATGTTCCAATGAAATAGAATCTTATCCCAAACACCCCTTTCTGTATTCTAAGATGAATATACATCAAGGAAGAGACGAAAAGATATACCACAGATACTTAAGTCCTTTATTGCTAGAAACAAATTCAAGACTAAGACTGATTGGGGGTGGGAGGTATTTGTTTTGTTTTTTTATCAGAGTTAATGGTGTATGATAATCTAGAGCTAGAAGAAACCAGATTTCCTCTACGAGGAAATGGACATTTGGAGACCTTCACAGGAGAGAAGTTATTTGTTTAAACTAATTTCTAACAGTAAACACTGGCAGCACTCACCTAGGCAGAACATCACCATGCCCCAGCTGTCCTTCCTTCCCTTTCCCCCAGGTCCACACCTCTGTTCTCAGAGAAGGCAGGAGCGCATCCGCTTCTCCACTGTATGTAGGGGTCAGAACCACTGTCCGCGTTTTCACCCGTGCAGCTTTTCTCAAGAGCCTGGGGGAGACTGAAAACAAACCAGAGATAATCATGAGGGAGTAGATGGGTGAGAAAAAAGGTACCACTTTAATGAACTGTTGATTTTCAAAGAAATACACTAACATGGTATTTGTGAAGCATATTCTACAGGTTCTCTGCAAAACTGGGGATTAAGTAGTTAATGAGTTTGGTAAACACTGCCTACTGCATTCTTTCCTCCCCCCTACCTGCCCTGTAGAGATTCACACACACGCATTAGCATGCTAAAGGTGCTGAAAAGTCCTGCAATTAAAAGCCCTGTTTAAATCTGTTTAACCCTGCCCCACTTCCAAACATTTAGCCACAAAATCCTTTTCTGTATAACATTTGTTATATAGAATGTCTACACGTGACACCCTATGGAACTGGTATTCTAAAGAATAAGCTTAACAAAATACTACACTAAGGCTAACAAATCTTTTTCCCATTTCAAAGCAGAGTTAAAAGTTAAGCCTTTCCAAATTAAGGTCTAAGTTCAAGCATACTATAAATATTGTAACAAAAGATTTATTTTAGACATAAAACTTAAAAGTTTCTACAGTGAGGAAATGGTTATGAATGGGAAGTACTAAAAAGATTTTGTATTTTGCTGCCTACTTTAAATTATTTTATAGAGAACTTAATATTTTAAAAAAGAATGTTGACATCTTTTAGAGTGTTCAAAATTGTAACAAAGGCATACAACACTGTGTAAATCTTGTACACCAATCTGGTGACAGGATATGTTTTGAAGAAAATCATCAAATGTCACTAGGTATAGACTTAAGTCACTTGGTCATTAAGTTGTGGGCCACAAAGAAAGTGATCATCCCCGGCTAAGATCACAATCTTTTCTGGTGAGTGTATCATCCACTTGTACATACAAAGACTCAAATATACCTACTTGAGGTTTCTTCAAAGATGTATTCTAGCTCATTTTAAAAGAGAGAGAAAAAGAGTACATGGAAAATTTTTCTAAAGATTCTTTAAGTTTACTAAGTAAACTTTAACCTAAGGAAATAAGTCTGTTAGTAGAATTGCATATTTCACATGGTCTAATGGCATGACAAAAATCAATATCCCACATTTGTGGTTCAAGGAGATCTCAAATATTATATTTATACTGAAAATGCTAAAGGACATTTCAGAATAAGAACATTTTGGCCCAAGATTATCCTTCAGACTTAGCAGAATTCATGGGATACACACACACACACACACACACACACACACACACAATCAGGACTAGGGTTTTATTTGCACAGATGAATCTAGTGGCAATGAGAATCAGGAGGCAGGATAGCAAACGTGCTCAATGGCACAAGAGAGAGCAGTAAGTAGAACAAGGGTAGGGAATAGGGACATAGCAGAAAAGGTAAGTTTTAGTCTATTCTAGTATTCCTAACTTCCTAACCACTGGTTCATACCATTTTGTGCAAAGCTCTAAACTATAGCCCATGGGTCAAATATAGTCCACTGCCTGTTTTTGTAAATAAAGATTTATTGGAATATAGCTCATTTATTTATGTATTGTCTATGACTGCTTTTAAGCAAAGTCAAGTAGTTGTAACAGAGACTGTATGGCCTACAAATCACAAAATATTTCTCTTTAGCTCTTTATAGAGAAAGTTTGCCAGGAACTCCCTGGTGGTTCAGTAGTTGGGACTCCGCGCTTTCACTGCCAAGGGCACAGGTTCAATCGCTGGTCAGGGCAAAAAAAAAAAGAGAGAAAGTTTGCCAACCCCTGGTTGATCTAATCCAATAGTTCTTGAACTTCAATGTGCATGCTAATCACTTTGGGATCTTGTTATAATGTATATTCTGATTCACTAAATTTGGTATGCAGCCTGAAATCCTGCATTTCTAACAAACTCCCAGATGCTGCTGATGTTGCTGGTCTGCAGGCCACCTTGAGAAGCAAAAGTCTAGATGACTGAGACTCCTGAACTGAGTGAGAAATGTAGAAGAAACAACTGTGCAATATTCTCAATATTCTAAGAAGTTGATTGCTAATGGTTTCAGAAAATGAAGCTTTCTCTTACTGACTTTCAGGGTGTAAGTACATTAACTCCTCATTTACCCAATGATCACATCTGCAACTTCATCGATCCAGGCCCACCCAGGAAATAAGGAGGCTACTGCTACATTCCAGAACAATCAAATAAGACTCAAAGCAAGGTTCGTAAGCAGAAGCAGGTATTATGAAAAAGTGAGGGTCTAAAATTATTTCTAAAGCAGAGAAACATGTAGCTTTATAAAAAGCTATTTAATTAAATAAATTTTGACATTTGAATATGTTAGGAAAGGGAATTTATTATAACATAGCATGTGATGTCAGGAGCATCTTGGATTCACCAAAAGTCAACTCACAAAAGCTGGTTATTTCCTTACCTTGTGACAACAATCCAGGGAGAGAGAGTCTTCGGCTGCCTCCCTCTGATTCTTCTTCTCTGATATCCACAAGACTTGAACTCTTCTTTCCTTGCATTGACTCCTGTTTAACCTGTTCTTCTCTGCTATCTTTCAGACCTTCTGGGCCTATGGGACTACTGCCTGCCTGAGCTCCAGGTTCACAAGGGGCTGTACTATAAAAGTTCATAACTTTCTTAAGAGACAAGGTCCCAGCTTCATATGTAGCAGCCACTCTCACACCAACAGCAGATGCACAAGAGACCACTAGGCTGTTCAGGGCCGAAGTGCTTGTGGTTGCTGGGCTGTGAAGATTAGGAATCGCTTCTGCTACAAGAGGCTAAAATATACACACATAAAAAAGTATATAAAAATACAATCCCATATACAACAAGCAATCAATAAAAAGAAAGTGTAACATCTATCACTATTTGCAAATACAAGAATCTAAAACAACAAGAGGTCTCTTCATCTCCAACCTAAAGGTATCCCTTCTTGATCACAGATTTAACACATTACATGGAAATGAGTACTTAAAATACAGTTCCTTATCAAAAGTACTTTCTTTTGTTTGAGTGGTGTTTTATCATGGTATTTAAAAATAGGTCCCAGCTGCTTTTATAAAATAAACACAGTAGAAGGGAGAGGGGAGGGAAGGTATGGAAAACATCGCCTTCAATACGAGGTAATAGCCCTGGATAGAAGGTTGAAAAAATGCAAGTTTTATTATTGATCACTACTAGGAAAAATTACACAGATTTTTATTAAGAAATAATGAGAAAAAATTACATTTTAAGAAGAAAAGGCTTTTCCTAAAATGTTTTATGAACACAAATTTATATATGGCATACACAGGCAGAAAAATAAGTTATACCTCTAAACTATCCGCCCCCAAACTATGTTCTGAAATTTCTGTCCTTCTACTGTCTCATCAAGAGTTATTTTCCATGACCCAGGGGCAAGGTAAACTGAAAGATTCTTTGCTCTCGGCTACCATAGACCAATGTGGTAGGTTAATCATTGAACATTTGGATCCAAGGTTCTTAGTGTTATTCACAGCTGTATTAGAAAGCCAACTAAAGTTTTCTGATATCTTAGTGAAAAATCAGTTAAAACTTACTCTGAGCTGTCAAGCACCACTGTTTACTAAACAAGAAAGTCACTAGATATACCTACTAATGCACGAAAAAGCTTTTGGCTCATGAGCATAGGTCACAATGAAAATTTTGTTTCCTGTGCTACCCAAAGATCCCAAGAGTGTGTGTGTGTGTGTGTGTGTGTGTGTGTGTGTGTGTGTGTGTGTGTATCTTAATTAATCCGTCCTGAATTGCAAACCAAACCAAAAAAATTTTTTAACACTGGCTTCTGATTTTCTTAAAGGAAATAATTCCTGTTCCCTGCACAGTGCCTGACATGTAGTAGGCACTCAATACATTTTGTTCAATTAAATACTAAATTCAACAAAATGTGAGTCTTTAATTAAAATATCCAACAAAATTAACAAATATACCATATAAAAAAGATAAATACAAAGCCTATTACTTCCTTGGTGACACAGTTCTCATGATAACTTGTTCAGAAAAACTGGTGTCACTATTTCCATCTATTTACAAAAGCTCATAACAGAAGCAGTGACGGTATTTAGGGGTGACTAATTTAGGGAGTTCTTACCATTAGGTGGAGGAAAGTCAAAAAAACTCTACCTTATATAAACTTTAAACTATTGTTCTAACTGGCTCCTCTACTTAATTATATTTAACAATTCATAAAATAAGTAAATAAATAAAACAAAAACACATGCCCAGCAATTTTGATGGAGGACATAATTTCAGGAGTTCCAATCAACCAATAGCAAAATGCAATAATGATATATACGCTTCATTGCCAAATACTTTGGTTTATTTCACAAACGTGAGATATTCTTTCAATGACATATGGCCAGAAGAAAAAAACTTGTCCTAAGCCACATAAATTCCTAATGGTTAGCTGTATGATTGAGACACTATTTACAAAGATGGAATTACACTTAGTTAAACACACACTGCCAAAACTAGCATAGGTAACCAAAACTTTAAATGTTTAACCAAACAGGTCCAAAGGAAAGTGCAATTTCAATGATGATAATCTATTATTCAAATAAACAGTATACAATAAACTTTTAACTACAACTTTAATAAATCAGAGAAATGACTTTTGGAAAGTCAAAATCTAACTTTTTTATAAGCATGTACGAGTCCTGTTAAATTATTACTTTTGCTTTGTTTAGATTTTTCTTTATCCAAACAACTTCTTAATAAAAAATTGAAAAGAAAAATCAAACATCTACAAGGTTCGGTGAGTAGACTGTGAAATAAAAACTGTTTCTAAAAACACCTCTAAGCCACGTTCCCATTCTGAACCAGTAAACAACGGTGATGAAGAATCCAGAGGCTACGTGGTTTCAAAAACCTGAAAGCAACGCCACAAGGCAGCTCTTTTATGATTAGTTTTTTTTTTTTTTTTGAGTCTTAACCACTGGACCACCAAGGAAGTCCCTAGGATTATATGTTTTTGTTTAGATTTGTTTTCTTAGAGTTTTGGAAAAGCAAAAGCAAAAGGCTTCCACTAAGAGTAAAAAAACAAGTATCCTTTAGAACAATTTGTTTTAAGTAGGGAGACACAGCTTACTACATGCCCCTGATAAATAACTTTTCTCCACTTACTACAAGTTTTCAAAGTGAAAGTAGTTTAAACGAGATGAAGAGAATATAAAACCCTCTGCCCAGTGATGCCCAGTAAGGCCCACTGGTATAAGTGAAAAGAATTCGAACAATATGTAATGCCAGTCAGTTTCAAGTCTGCCTATAATCGAGGGATCCACCACACAACAACCTTCTCTGATAAAGACGGAAAGGATTTTTCTCAATAGTATCTGAAGAGTGCTACAAATACAGATAAGAGAATTCTTTGTGAACATATAGTCATGTTAGATTAAACTCTTAAGGGGCCCGCCTTAGCCATGGGGGAAAAAGTACTTGGAAAAAAAAAAATGGGATTTTTCTACTTACAAAAGAATCCCAGAATAACATCTTTCAACATCATAAATAAAGGGCCAGAATTTGAACGTGAAGAGTAATTTTGAATTAACCCAGGGTTTTCCTTATCTAGGCTTGCATGATAAGACAGATTAACAGTCAAACTCAAAAAATAAAAAATGGTACCAACCCTTAGGTATTTTAAAGTTTCTCAAGAAAACTCATATGGTTCAACTTTATATTATAAAATTTAGCAGGTACCTGAGATGGCACTGGTTTTTCACCATTCTCTGAGTTCTCTCTTACTGAATGATCTGACAGTTTCTGCACATATTCATTTACTGCCTGAGTGTCAGGGTACGATGGTATACTTCTTGCAGAAGAAATTTCAGGTGTTCCCATGACATCTTGTGGGGAGGAAATGGTCTCAACACTTGTGGTCTGAACATTTCCAACATCCAGTTCCGTAGCAGCAGGCAGCTCATTTTGTACGAAGGTGTTCTCAAACACTTCTCCCTGGCCATCAAGGGTTTCAGTGGAGGGGCTGATGGCAGTGCTGGCCTGTTTTTCTGACTGGGATTCTGACAGTGTCATGCCTAATGGACAGCAATGGCTGTCTGATATAATCACATGGTCTTCTTTGTCAGTCATTGTAATTAACAGCTGGCTGCACTGGTTACATCTTTCTGGCACTGGCTTCAGATCCTGGGAAGGGAGGCACTGCACCAGGGCTAAGCTGTGGAACGCACCACAGGCAACTTGTAGCACTACTCGCCCAGCAAGATGTTCCACCTTTTGTGGCTTTGTCACTGGGAAGGTAGTGGTAATGAGACCCAACTGACAACCGGTACCCCATGCCCAAATCTCTCTGCTTAGGGACAACGCCAGAGTGTGCTCCTCGCCACATGCCAGCTGCAAGATCCTGACAGCTAACAAAGGACTGGTCTCGGAATCAGAAATGCTGACAGGATTTGGTTCCGGAACATACTGCTGGTTAGCTACCGCACACTGGCCAGCAGAGTTCTCCCCCCACATGTACACTACGCCACTTTCTGTCACTGCTCCGTTGTGGAAACTCCCTGTTGCCACAGTAACGACATACTGCCCAACCAGCACCTCTTCTAGAATGGGGCTACTCGGACAAATCTCTGCTGGTTCACTTCTCCAGGGGAGGGTCCCAAAGCTGTAGACCTCACCATCTGAAGGTTTTAAAAAAAAAAAAAAAAAAAAAGGGAAGGAGTTAGTGAATTCACTAGAAATTTTATCAGCTAACTTTCAGTCCCCTCTAGGTTTAACAAAATAGAATTCTTTTTCTTTTTTTAATTTTCAAAAGCACAGCTGTAGAAATTTGGTTGAAGCAGATAGCATTCCACACTTATGAATCTTTTTAACAAATAACATCTTTTAACATTCTGAAATATAGTGACAATTTCTACAAATTGCAGGAGACTACTTCAAATGAAGGGTATTGCTCCTCTCCTTCAGCTCCTCAGCCTTATCCTACAAACTCCTAGCATCGATCCGTTACTAATGGCTATCATTGCAGGCTATTACAGAAGCAGATTCCAAGAGTTCAAAGACAAAATAATGATCATGACATAATCAGATAAAATAAGCAGAAGATAATACAGACACGTTCGCTAATATCTACAACATTCACTACTACTGAATAAGTCAGAGCAGCAAAAAATTATGCAATGACATAAAAATATTAGAGATTCACTTTGGCCAAAACTATGAAATTAGCTTTATACCTCCAGGTTGGACTGAGAGCACCAATGTTAACATGACGTTGTGTACCATAACTTTTAAATGTTATTTATAATATATATTGTGTACTAGATAGCCTTCCTGAGGTGTCATTTGTTTAAAAAGCAAATCACAGCAAAACAAAGAAAAAAACAAATGAAGCCATGACTGGCTAGCTTTAGAATTAAAAGCGAAGGCACCAGTGAGTTGGGTACGTGAATGATGATAACCTATTTGTGTTCACGTGTGCTACCAAGTCATAGTTTTACTGCAGGTATTGGGGAAATTTGGGGGTATATGCAAATGATTTATGCTAGCTAAAAAACTCAAATGGAACAAAGACTTGGCCATGGGTTTTGAAAAATATTAAACAAAGCCCACCATCCTTCCTTTCCTATGTGACCAGAGGGTCACCCATTTTTTTTTAATTAATGAAAATAGGTACTATTTTTCCTCCACAAAGCAGCAACTGAGTTGCTGATGAAAAAAAGGTATACTTAATCTTTGGCCTATTACACATGGCAGATACACTTATATACTCAAATAAAATCACTACAACATCTATGTCAGGAAACACACAATAGTGCCTAGAGGGAAGATCAGCTTTTATTAGGGAATTTCTAATTTGGATAGAGTACTGAGAAAATAAGCTCACTGGTTAAGATCTTTTAAACTTTTCTTCCCAAGTGATATAACACACTTGCAACAGTTCACCAACACTTTCAACTGGTATTATATTCCATTAGAATAACAGTCTCGGGCTTCCCTGGTGGCGCAGTGGTTGCGCGTCCGCCTGCCGATGCAGGGGAACCGGGTTCGCGCCCCGGTCTGGGAGGATCCCACGTGCCGCGGAGCGGCTGGGCCCGTGAGCCATGGCCGCTG
>NC_041215.1:105514550-105521627 GCF_002837175.3 Physeter macrocephalus
CCGGTGCTCCGCAACGGGAGAGGCCACAACAGAGGGTGGCCCGCATACCACAAAAAAAAAAAAAAAAAAATGATTTTACCTTTTCTTCTTTGAGTCCATCGGTCAGTGGGAGCACTCCATCACCAAATCATTCCCTCCTTGCAAAAGGTATATAAAACCCTAAATGGCAAAACACAGGTAAGCACAAAGAGCAGTGAAAGAGCACTTTGCTATTTTATCTGTCAGATTTTACAAAAAGAAGAAAAAAGGCAGCTCTCCAACAAGTGCACATTCACTGGGCAATAAATACACAGCAAAACTATTTAAACTATTTCATATCCCGCCTGCCAAAGTCTAATCTCTAGACTGAGCCTGCCCACTGAGCTTATAAAAATGCCTGTTGATCGTCAAATGTAATGTCAAAGTGAGAAGACTACCCACAACCTAGCTGTACTTTGTCAGGCAACAGATTTTTTTCATTTGTTTTTTATTATAAGTAAGTTCAATCTGAAAACTCAATGTGTTAAGTATTCATTACACACAAATTAAGGCTACTTTTTATTTATTTATTTATTTATTTATTTTGTGGAATGCGGGCCTCCCTTTGCTGTGGCCTCTCCCTTTGCGGAGCACAGGCTCCGGACGCGCAGGCCTACCGGCCATGGCTCACGGGCCTCAGCCGCTCCGCGGCATATGGGACCCTCCCAGACCGGGGCGCGAACCCGGTTCCCCTGCATCGGCAGGCGGACGCGCAACCACTGCGCCACCAGGGAAGCCCCAAGGCTACTTTTTAAATGCTGCTGGGACATATGAACACTTAAATACCAATTAAGTAAACAAGAATTTCTTGGGGCTTCCCTGGTGGTGCAGTGGTTAAGAATCCGCCTGCCAATGCAGGGGACACGGGTTCGAGCCCTGGTCCCGGAAGACCCCACATGCTGTGGAAAAACTAAGCCCGTGCACCACAACTACTGAACCTGCGCTCTAGAGCCAGCGAGCCACAACTATTGAAGCCTGTGTGCCTAGAGCTTGTGCTCCGCAACAAGAGACGCCACCTAACGGGAAGCCTGTGCACCGCAGTGAAGAGGAACCCCCTCTCACCGCAACTACAGAAAGCCCGCGTGCAGCAGCAAAGATCTAACGCAGCCAAAAATAAATAAATAAAATAAATAAATTTTTTTAAAAAAAGAATTTCTGCAATCTCTCCAGTAATGTATCAGATTCAAACAGTTTTAATTTCATTTTCCAGTAAAAAAAAAAAAAAGGAATAACAGTCTCTCCAGAGCAAATTGCAGAGAAGTGAATATTTAGACATCATTTTTTTAACCTGGAATACCTCAAAAATAGTGAGTCAATGAGCTGTCCTCATTGAATTATGAGCTAATGGTTAAATTGAATAGAGACAAAGCTTGAAAATTTCTAGTATTCAATCAGTACCATTTCCTCACTTAGAAAAGAAAGTACCCAAGATCTTTGTGCCATTTCAAGCTACACATTTGTGTGAGCTGAGATTTTTTTGTTACTTTGACACTTAAACCAGAGCACTGCTTAAACATGAACATAGGTTATTTACATTTTTTTTTAAGTTTTCCCTCAGTTTTCCCAGGGTTTTAGGTTTGATTCTATATGTTTAAAGATACCATGCTCATGAAGGATTCCTAAATATCTTACTGAGGGGCTAATAAAATGACAGTAACAGAATTCTACTTATATATGCTTGAGAACTATAGATTTTGAAGCCCATAGGGCAGGTACTGGATATAGTTCACATTTGAAAAATAAGGCTTTCTCCAAATTCTGGCCTAATACAATAATAATAATAGTATTATGTATTATTATAATAAAAGTGACATAATAATAAAGAAATTAGAAAGAAATCCATGTCTGCCCCCAAAAACCACCATGGTCAGATTTAAGCTTTGTTTCCTAGAATCTGTATTCCCTTAGTTCCTACAAGGAAAATACCAAAGCATTGTTAAATACTTAATAAATACTTACAGAGTAGAAATTTATAAATTAGTGAAGCTGATGGCAGTCCTGACCCAAATCAAATTTGCCATGACTTAGTAGGTAAAGTGCCATCAAAATTAAAGGCAGCTCTCTATATAAATGTTTCTCTGACCCTTTAAATAGTCATGTGTGCTTGGGAAAACAATTTAACCTCCCTGACCTTCAGCTTCCTCATCTGTGAAGTGGGGATAATAACAGCAGCTACCTCATAAGGTAGTTGTGAGGACTCAATGAGATAATACATATAAAGTGCTTAGTGCAGTCATTAGCTGTTATTAGCATTATTATTCTGATACATTTAATGAACAAAGGTATAGTAAAAGGGTCTCTGAATACGTAATCTTTCTAAAAATCTAATTTTTCATGTACTTATCACTACTAAAATTTTTAAACTATAATTCTCCCTTTTATTCTAGTTATGGTACATCTTAAATATAAGAACTAATCTGATTTCTGATAAAGGGAGTAAGAACATATTTTGAAAACAAAAAAAGCATAAGTTCCAGCAAAGTTCACTCAGAATCCCTCGTACCCAGTAACTCTCAGCTGCTCCTACACGCTCTGACACTGGTCAGAGTCTCAGTTAGTGTTGGCTAAGCCGTTCTTTTCAATACCTTCAGTCAGAAGAACTCCATGTTTCACTCCAAGGGCCGCATGAAGAACAGTCTTTCCTCCCCAGCCTGGCAAGCTCTCTGGTGTTACAGAACGGGAGCCTGCCTGCCACACATGGACCAGGCCTCTTTCTTTGGATCCTTCAGCTTCTGTTGAGCTACAAACATCGAGAAAAATAGCTTAAAAATAGCTTGTTCCTCCAGTTCAGAACTGTATCTTTTGTCTTTCATACTGTCACGAGATTTATACCTTCTACCAGTACATGGGTGACTGAGTCAGACAGTTTAGCACCTATTTTATGGCGTGGTTATGACACAGGAGCAGAGGTAAAATTATTATTTATATAAATGATTTGAGGATAAACCCACAAATTACTTATCTCTATCTAAGAAGCAAACAAAACCTGGGCTATTTTTTGAAGTTGTCTGATTTAAAATTTCAAGATTCTTACTTCTCAGTACATTAACTCCTTGTTTAGATGTTAAAGTTATAACATGTCCCAAGTTGGAGTCTTATTTTAAATTTTTAGTTTTTAATTTGGTATTTAAAAAAAAGTATTTGATGAGAAAGACAGAAGGAATAGGGATCCATATTTCCCTTTATACCAAGTTTAAGCTCTATAATTCCTACTTAAATTTTTAAGAATTAAATTTATAACAGGTACCAGTAAAATCCTTCATGCTTTACTCACGTTCTAGCCAAAGAATTCTATCCATCTGATAACCCTAGTTCAAAGAACATAAAACACACAGCTGCATAACAATGACCGTATCCCAAATGCATCCCTTTCCAAGAAAAGGCCACATTAACATACTCTAGGTTTCCCTTTATATAAAATTTTCCTTTGTGTTGCCATTGATGGGGCATTTATTTTTATTTTTATTTTTTGGGGGGGCATTTATTTTCATATTCTTTTTTCTAGAACACTGATGCCAATATTTTAATGAGGCACAGAAACTTTTTTTGGTTTTCTTTATTTTATAATACCTAGGATTTTCTCTACTTTTGTTAAGTAATATTCCTCTGAACTGTAATTAGGCATAACCATGTTTTTATGAAAGGAAAGCCACAAACCTAACCCTCCTTTCAAAATATCATTCATGGCGCCAAGTTCTCTAAGGATAGAATTACAATTAATAAGGCTACTTTTGAAAACCTGAAATTATGTGTGACAAAAAAAAAAATGGCTTCAAAAGCTTTAAAATGGTGAAGACATTTTGTGCCTTTTATAAGCATGAGAAAGGAACTAGCAACAAAGTGTACCACTAACAAGCTTTATTGTAATTATCTTTCTCTCTTTACCAATCAACACAAATGTCACTATTCCTACTTAATAGCCATCAACAAGAAAATTAAACTGAAGAGAAGCTACACATAAGTGGAACTGTCTGTTGTGTTTTCCTAGAAGGGTAGAGGAAAAGGAAAAAATGATTTTACCTTGGAAAAGGAAAAAATGATTTTACCTTGGGGCTTCCCTGGTGGCGCAGTGGTTGCGCGTCCGCCTGCCGATGCAGGGGAACCGGGTTCGCGCCCCGGTCTGGGAGGATCCCACATGCCGCGGAGCGGCTGGGCCCGTGAGCCATGGCCGCTGAGCCTGCGCGTCCGGAGCCTGTGCTCCGCAACGGGAGAGGCCACAACAGAGGGTGGCCCGCATACCACAAAAAAAAAAAAAAAAAAATGATTTTACCTTTTCTTCTTTGAGTCCATCGGTCAGTGGGAGCACTCCATCACCAAATCATTCCCTCCTTGCAAAAGGTATATAAAACCCTAAATGGCAAAACACAGGTAAGCACAAAGAGCAGTGAAAGAGCACTTTGCTATTTTATCTGTCAGATTTTACAAAAAGAAGAAAAAAGGCAGCTCTCCAACAAGTGCACATTCACTGGGCAATAAATACACAGCAAAACTATTTAAACTATTTCATATCCCGCCTGCCAAAGTCTAATCTCTAGACTGAGCCTGCCCACTGAGCTTATAAAAATGCCTGTTGATCGTCAAATGTAATGTCAAAGTGAGAAGACTACCCACAACCTAGCTGTACTTTGTCAGGCAACAGATTTTTTTCATTTGTTTTTTATTATAAGTAAGTTCAATCTGAAAACTCAATGTGTTAAGTATTCATTACACACAAATTAAGGCTACTTTTTATTTATTTATTTATTTATTTATTTTGTGGAATGCGGGCCTCCCTTTGCTGTGGCCTCTCCCTTTGCGGAGCACAGGCTCCGGACGCGCAGGCCTACCGGCCATGGCTCACGGGCCTCAGCCGCTCCGCGGCATATGGGTCCCTCCCAGACCGGGGCGCGAACCCGGTTCCCCTGCATCGGCAGGCGGACGCGCAACCACTGCGCCACCAGGGAAGCCCCAAGGCTACTTTTTAAATGCTGCTGGGACATATGAACACTTAAATACCAATTAAGTAAACAAGAATTTCTTGGGGCTTCCCTGGTGGTGCAGTGGTTAAGAATCCGCCTGCCAATGCAGGGGACACGGGTTCGAGCCCTGGTCCCGGAAGACCCCACATGCTGTGGAAAAACTAAGCCCGTGCACCACAACTACTGAACCTGCGCTCTAGAGCCAGCGA
Source organism: Physeter macrocephalus (assembly GCF_002837175.3). NCBI lineage: Eukaryota > Metazoa > Chordata > Mammalia > Artiodactyla > Physeteridae > Physeter > Physeter macrocephalus. Next base: position 105,519,736 of record NC_041215.1, read on the forward strand.
GCCACAACTATTGAAGCCTGTGTGCCTAGAGCTTGTGCTCCGCAACAAGAGACGCCACCTAACGGGAAGCCTGTGCACCGCAGTGAAGAGGAACCCCCTCTCACCGCAACTACAGAAAGCCCGCGTGCAGCAGCAAAGATCTAACGCAGCCAAAAATAAATAAATAAAATAAATAAATTTTTTTAAAAAAAGAATTTCTGCAATCTCTCCAGTAATGTATCAGATTCAAACAGTTTTAATTTCATTTTCCAGTAATGCACACACACAAAATTACATCATTAAAACAAAGTTTTCCATGTATTGGAACTAGCAGTGTTTTCCCCAAATCAACCTCAATTCAAAACCATAATCCAAAGGGCTGGAAGAAAGAAGTTTGAATTTAAAATATCTATTTTTAAATCTACCATTTAATAGAAAAGAGCTATATGAAAATAACAGTACAAATATCATGACCTATCATTTCAGAAACTCAATGTTTAATAAAGTAAGAGCTAAAAATATTGACAGGCAGACAGAAACGCTCAATGCATTTCAACTAAGAAATTCACATTTTTAAGGGCACCAAAACTCATGAAAATAAGAGCAATGGGGTTTTAGATGTGTGAATGATAAAAATACTGGGGCCAAATTCATTATTTTTCTGCAAAAGGGTATGGCATCATCACTGTGCTTTGAAAAGAGCCCACACCGGCAGGAGCGATGTAAGACCATCTGTTTACTCCAGGTTGCCTGTGAATTCGTACAGTTTCCCATCTGTATATCTGGAGGAAATTACTCTCTACCTAATGCTTATTTTAGAAAGATTTTGACTCATTCAAAGTTGGATGAAGGGTACATGTAAATGAAAGATATATCTGAACAGATTTAATAAATGCTATTCATTTAATAAATATGATTACTAAGTGGTACTATGCTTTGTGTGTGATAGTAATTAACTTTTAGTAAAACGTACAGTTCACAGCATACAGAAAAGTTCTGAGGCCAGGTCTAACCTATGCTCATCTAAGAGAGATCAGGGAGTAACTGGTCCCTTGATAAAAGTTAAACAATGCCCGGGTGGAAACCAGAGAACTGCTCTGGGAGGGTGTGGGAGTGCACAAGCACACTTCATGCAACTGATTCACTGTTCGTAAAACAAATTGTGTCCTACTCCCTGTCAATCAAAAGTGTTGAGAATCAGTAAAATGAATAAAGGAGCTGACCTTTCTTCGCTTTTGGTGTCATATTTTTGAATACAGTGTTTTCTTAAAGTGGGTTACTCCTTATGCCACATGATTTCTAACCAACATTCATTTTTTCAAATCCAAATGGAATTAAAACTCTACAAACTGTCTTGCAACTTTGTCACTTACTATATACTGTAGGAAGGATAATGATTCCCAAGATACCAATGTCCTGGTGCCCAGAACCTGTGAATATGTTAGGTTACATGGCAAAGGGGAAGTAAAGCTGCTAATCAGCTTGTTTAATTTGGGGAGATTATCCTAGTTATCCAGATGGACTCAGCATAATCACAGAGTCCTTAAAAGTGGAAGAGACAACAAGCCTCTTAGATAGCCACATCCACCACAGGGCAGACAGCAGAAGCAAGAAGAACTACAATCCTGCAGCCTGTGGAACAAACACCACATTCACAGAAAGACAGACAAGATGAAAAGGCAGAGGGCTATGTACCAGATGAAGGAACAAGATAAAACCCCAGAAAAACAACTAAATGAAGTGGAGATAGGCAACCTTCCAGAAAAAGAATTCAGAATAATGATAGTGAAGATGATCCAGGACCTCAGAAATAGAATGGAGGCAGTGATCGAGGAGATGCAAGAAATGTCTAACAAAGACCTGGAAGAATTAAAGAACAAACAAACAGAAATGAACAATACAATAACTGAAAT
>NC_041215.1:105521788-105525501 GCF_002837175.3 Physeter macrocephalus
CAAGTCCAGGAAGTGCAGAGAGTCCCATACAGGATAAACCCAAGGAGAAACATGCTGAGACACATAGTAATCAAACTGGCAAAAACTGAAGACAAAGAAAAATTGTTGAAAGCAGCAAGGAAAAAACGACAAATAACATGCAAGGGAACTCCAATAAGGTGAACAGCTGATTTCTCAGCAGAAACTCTACAAGCCAGAAGGGAGTAGCATGATACACTTAAAGTGATGAAAGGGAAGAAACTACAACCAAGATTACTCTACCCCGCAAGGATCTCATTCAGATTCAATGGAGAAATCAAAAGCTTTACAGACAAGCAAAAGCTAAGAGAACTCAGCACCACCAAACTAGCTCTACAACAATGCTAAAGGAACTTCTCTAAGTGAGAAACACAAGAGAAGAAAAGGACCTACAAAAACAAACACAGGGCAATTAAGAAAATGGTCATAGGAACATACATATGGATAATTACCTTAAAAGTGAAAGGATTAAATGCTCCAACCAGAAGACACAGGCTTGCTGAATGGATACAAAAACAAGACCCATATATATGCTGTCTACAAGAGACCCACTTCACACCTAGGGACACATACAGACTGAAAGTGAGGGGATGGAAGAAGATATTCCATACAAATGGAAATCAAAAGAAAGCTTTAGTAGCAATACTCATATCAGATAAAACTGACTTTAAAATAAAGAATGTTACAAGAGACAAGGAAGGACACTACATAATGATCAAGGGATCAGTCCAAGAAGAAGATATAGCGATTATAAATATATATGCACCCAACATAGGAGCACCTCAATACCTAAGGCAACTGCTAACAGCTATAAAAGAGGAAATCGACAGAAACACAATAATAGTGTCTATGAGATTAGAAATCAACTACAGGGAAAAGAACGTAAAAAACACAAACACATGGAGGCTAAACAATACGTTACTAAATAATAATACCTGTAGACAGACTAGGCCTATATAAATCAACAAGTTCCTACCCTTAAGGAGTTTACATAGAGTATGTTCTATCTTTCTGACTAGATTGATGGCTCTAAGTAGACAGTGCCCTCAAGGTATAAGAAAGCTAACTTAACACTAGTAAAGCTGGGCCCTTCTACTCTTAGTCTCCTGTCTCATTTATTGGTTTAAAATAAGTGTATTGATTAAAATAGTGAAATAATAGCAATAATTATAGTTACAAGATAATTATATATACAATAATTATAGTTACAAGAGTCATGATATTACCGTTTAGATTATTATTACTTATTACATTAAGATAGGAAGACAATAAAAATAATAATAAAGGAGCAAACTGTATCATAATGCCTTGAAAAGAATTTGGACATAGAGTGAATCTGACATAAAATTACTACAGATTTCATGCAGTCATTTACACTTTAAAGTCTTTAAAGTCTGAGTTAGTTGTGTTTTATTACAATATAGCAAACCAGAGTTTATACTGTGAATGCAGTAAACAATCATTGAAGACCCTATGGAATTTTATACATGGTAAATGCTTAATAAATATTTGCTTGTAGAGGCTCAGTCTATGTTTACACATGGATTAAGGCAACTTTTGACTCAAACACCTGATTTACAACTAATCTGTACACCAACAACTGCCACTTCCTGGATATCCTGCCACTCTAGCCTTTACCCACCACCATCAAAGGCTGAGGAACACTCACCTTGCACCTAAGGCTTGACAAACCAACCACCACCAAAGGTGGAGGCCACTTCAAATCCTAGCCCTCTCAGCCTGAAATGCTGCACTGGAGGCACTGCCTAATACCACTATGGGAGCTGACCAACCCCTTCAATCCTGACCCAGAGTTCAGGAGTTCAGTAAATTAATGCATTAAATAAAGTCAGTAGGCTGGTCTAGAGAGTACTTATTATTTATAATGTTGTTACTAATGGGATAATGCACTTAAGTCATTGATTCAAAATATATTATAAACTCCTGGAGGTCAGAAACCATGACTTATTCATCGGTACATTCTTGTACCCATGGTAACCACTAGGTATAAGCTGGCTACGCATAAGTGAGTCCTCAGTGGAAGACAACCCTGGATCTTAAGTTCCAGTCCACAGACTTCCAAATGATTAGAAGGTTTCCATGCCTGTTATAAAAGTCAATGTCTGACATGAAAGGAAAGTGGCTTCTCGTAATAGAAACTCTCATACATAATTTGCTAATGGTACTTCCTAACAAGGAAGATGCTTTTATTTCATGTCACTTCACAGATGTTAGACAACCTAGGAAAGAACAGTCCCTTTCTCCTTAGTACGTGGATACTGTTTCTGAGCAATCAGGGACACTAAGGCTTCATAGTCTCTTTCTCTTTTCACTTATTATATTTTTATGGCCTGCGAATTTCACCCTGAAACCTACTAAAACGACACTCTTCCGATTGTTGAGAATCTTCTAAAATGGATATTACCCATGGGAAGGGGGATAAATGTGGTAAAATAAACACCCAGCAAATACCCATTTAGCTCCTTTTTGCACCCACTGCCTATCTCTTTAAAATGCATTTTCTGTAAATACTAAATTCCCATGAAACATTCTGATAAATATTATAATACCAGCAACTGAATTTCATATTCCCAGGTAATAACAGGTATTCTTGATTAGGAATGAAAATATTGTTTTTAAATGTGTGAGTCATATTAGAGATCAGCTATTAAATTCACTATTTGTTACTCAACCATTTAACGCATTGTCGTCATGTTTACTTATCAATACCTGTAGAAAGAGCATTATTTTGTTTGAGCAATAACTAGGACACTTGCATTCACAGTATAAAACTCAGGTTTACTACACTGTAATAAAATTTAACCAATGAAAACTTTAAAAAAGTGTTCATGACTACATGATATCTGCAGTAATTTTGTTTTTTTTTTTAAATATTTAAATATTTATTTATTTATTTGGCTGTGCAGGGTCTTAGTTGCGGCATACGGGATCTAGTTTTCTGACCAGAGATTGAACCCGGGCCCCCTGCATTGGGAGTGCAGAGTCTTAATGCTGGACCACCAGGGAAGTCCCTCTGCAGTAATTTTGTATGTGAGTCACTCTGTCAAATTCCTTGCAGGGCTTTATGACACAATGCACTCCCCTATACTTTGAGAGTTCATGATCAGTACATGCCTGCACTTCTCAAGAGTCTCTAGAATTTAAATTCCCCTGAAGCCTTTCAAGAAGGATCATTCCTCATATCCTAAGGCAAGCATCTTCCCAGGAGCACAAGTCAAACAGAAAAGTCTGTCTCCTCCCTTTAGAAAAGCTTTACATAGTGGAGCTGCACTGGCACATTCTTTTCACCGCGGGGAGAGAAGTTACAAAGTAAAAAAAAGAAAGCATATCAGGAGAGAGCCCCGATTATATATAAAAATTCTAAGGTGCTAGTTTCACAAACTATCTTAACCATTCACAAATCTGTAAAAAAATTAATAATAATAATGTACAAATCCATGTACCCATCATTGAGTTTTAACAAACATTAACATATTTTCTTATTTGCTTAAGCTCCCTTTAAAATAGAAGAAAAAGTTATACATAGATTTGGGACTTCCCTGGTGGTGCAGTGGTTAAGAATCCGCCTGCCAATGCTGCGGACACGGGTTCGAGCCCTGGTCCGGGAAGATCCCACATGCTGCGGAGCACCTAAGCCCGTGCGCCACAACTACTGAGCCTGCGCTCTGGAGCCC
>NC_041215.1:105525769-105548738 GCF_002837175.3 Physeter macrocephalus
AGAAGCCACCGCAATGAGAAGCCCGCGCACTGCAACAAAGAGTAGCCCCCGCTCGCCGCAACAAGAGAAAGCCCACGCGCAGCAACGAAGACCCAACGCAGCCAAAAATAAATAAATTAAATAAAATAAATTTAAAAAAAAAAAGTTATACAGATTTGAAGGAGCTCTACCCAAACCTTCCTTCTCCAGAGTTACCCACTATTCCTAAAGTTAATGTGTCTTATTTCCACGTATATTCTTATACTTTTATGTACTCTCATTAGATACATACATATCAATAAACAGTAATATGCTATATTGTTTCAAAACTCTACATAAATGCATAATACAGTATTCATATATCCTTTGGCAACTTGCTTTTTTTACTCAATATTATGTACTTGAAGTGTATCCATGTTATAAACAAAGATCTAGTTTATTCATTTTTACCAAGGGATAGTATTCCATTGCATGAATAAACCATAGTTTATCCATTTCCCTACTAAAGTACAGCTGGATTGTTCTATTTTATCACTATTTTAAGAGCTGCTATAATCATCTTTGTTAGATGTTTGCTTGGGCAATTGCCCCAATTTTAGTTAAGAATTCGGCTCAACAAAAATTTAGGTTGCGGAAGAAAAGAACCCTTAGAATGAAAGTAAATTCACCCAGATCCCATTGACCCAGGATATTTTTTCATAGGAGTTGAGAAAACTGTACATTTTTCTTCAAAACCAAACTCTATGAACCGTACAATAAAAGAGTAAGTCTACAAGAGCCCCCAAAAGTACCCAATACATCTCTGATTTGAATATTTCTGCTCTATTCACGTGGATCAATTAATTCACCTACTTCATCAATTGTTCAGCTCTTCTGTCACTTGTGTGATGCTGGCAAACATCAAGACAGAATGTAAAGACGGCACCATTACATCTATAGACGAACGGGAAATGGGGATAGGAAAATAAATGTAATGCTAAAAAGGACCACGTCATAATTGGTTGCTATTTTATTTGTGGTTACCACGCATTTTCTTAAGGACTGATATCCTTAAGAAATCTACTTTCTTATAACTGATGACTGAATTAATTGGTCACTTATTAAAAGTTAAAAGAAAAAATATGTTTAAAAAAAACTCTACCAGAAATATCTATATCCCTAATACAGTTAGAGTATGTGGTAGGTTTAATTCCACAAAGTTATTAAAATCCTCACAGCATTCCTCTGAGTGTCGGAGAAAAGGGCTCAACCTCACACTACATCAAAGCAAGCCTTCTTTTACACCAGCTCAAAAATCACCACTCGCTACCTTCCTTCCTAGTTTTTCAACTCATACCTTACCTAGACTCATATTAATAAAGAATTATAAAAGGTTTTTACAAGTCAGTCATATTCTTTGGAAATACCTTTAGAATGGACCCAGCAATACTGCATTTAACCCATGTTTTTCATGAAAATGTGTAAGATTGATAGTACTCTTCCCATCTAATCACATGAAAACTAAAATCAGTTCTCAGTGAGGTTGTTACCATACCTTTTGCTTCTTTGACAGTCAAAATGCCCAAAGTAAGTCAATGACAACCTAAATTCTGAAAGGCTGAAATTTGGAGAAAAGGGATTCCAGTTCATATTGTATAAATCAACTTAAAAAATAAGGGGCTCACATGATGCCACTCAAATCCCCCCGCCAAATTACGTGTTTGGTTCTTTATGTTCTGCATCATCTTTTCAAATTTTAATATTGCGAAACAGCTTTTAACATTTCTTGCTATAGCTATGAATCTTAAGTCTGCCAATACTAGTCATAGTTTGGAAACTAAGTAATAAATTTAAACTAGGTATAGATTCCATTTTCCACATTAAAAGGTTCTAATGGAACACCAAAGTTACTACAGACCAACCTGAAATCATATTTTCTCTAAATATACCCCTATATCATAAACCTATCTGGAAACTATCCCTTGATTTTAAAAAGTAAACTATAGTTCTTTTCTAAAAACAATATTCAGTTCTCTTTCACATCACTTAGAAAACAGTGAGTCAGTCAGTGGATCATGATGTAGTGGAAAAGGAAATGACTTATAAAAATGGCTAATATGTATTGAATATCTACATACAGTGCCAAGCATTGTAAAAAAAAATTGATACATGAACCATTACATGTAAAGGTACCATTATGAGGAAGGTACTTTTATACCCGATTCAGAGATAAGGAAATGGAGGCAGATAAGTAACTTGCCCAAAGTCAAAGATGTAAGGGTATGTGACTCCAGGTATGCTCAGGTCTAAAGCACTTCACCACTATGCTTATATTATCAAGATTAAAATACTGTAATCTACTGCAAGAGCAAATTTTTCACTCCTTAAATTCTTAATTTTATTCTTTAAAGCCTTTTAAAGAACATTTACAGCCACCAACCACCAACAAATCCAAAAGGCAACAGACTAAGGATCTGCGTTTGTGTTCAACAGTGATTTCCTTTTCCATTCTAAACCAAAAAGAGAATACTCTACTTGGATAAGCCACTTCAGCCCGTGTGCTTTTCCTCTTCCCTCATCAACAAAGACCTAAGCAGTACAACACTTCGGCGAACCTACACTTGTCTTGTCTCCAAAGTAGCCCTATTACACAGAGGACCAACATCACCGTCAGAACCATTTCCTTACGACAGCCCCTATGTTATTCTGTTCCTATCTTCACTTCTCAAAAGAACTTAATCACCCTCTGCTGGATAACTTGACACGACAAAGGACTAAGGCTAAACTACTAATGCTTAATATCAAAGTCATTTTCTTTTTCCACAACCGCCTTTTCAAGCCAGCAAAACCCTCGGTTCACTCTCCACCGCGATCTGCATCTAGGAACAAACCCACCTGGGACACTCACCAAGGTTCGCCGCCAGGGACCCCGGTTTATCTGGTCGGCGCCTGGAGTGGGCATTCAATAAATCCTCCTGAATGAATGGGTGAAAGGCAGCGTGGGTGAAGGCGGGAAGGGGGGCGCAAAGGAATTTCACGACCCTGAGATCTCTGCAGTGGCGTCCGGTCTGGGGAGGAGGAACCGGGGCGACTGGGAGAACCTGGAGCCGTTGGGTGCTCCTCGACAGGCAGGTCTGTTGGTCGGACGCTGGCTTGGGAAGACGCGGGCGCCGTCTCCGTGGGTCTCCGCAGCGCGCTCCCGGGCCTCGGCCTGAGCCTCCGCCTTTCTCCCGGACCCCGGCCTCCCGCACGCTGAAGGCCCCGGCCGATCAGCCCTCCGAAGCCACGGGACAACCCAGGACCCGCGCTCGCTCACCTGCCGCTCCCCCTACTGCACCCCGGTCTGCATCCGGCGCGAGCCTGGCAGTCCCGCGGGCCCGTGAGATCAGCTGATTCACGGGGGGCGGGGCTTCTGGGGAGGGGCTGGGCGGTGAGCGAGTGTGAAGGCGGGAGATCACTCCCGACGTAGGTGGGGTTAGATGCCAACGGAGTCTGGTAGGGATCAAAATTACTAAAGGGGAGTTAGACACCGCGGGCAACGTTCCCGAAGTACTGCCTTTCCCTTAGGACCAGGCAGAGCCACGACTCCTAAGATGCACTTGGGCAATGACGTAACGTGGCGTCGCCAGGGCCCAACTACCCGAGCGGTTCCTTGGTAACAGATGGCGAGGAGAGTGGTTGGGAGCTGCAGTCATTTTGCTGCTACCTCAGACTGCTGTAGTCCGAAGGGTAAGTTCGCTACTCTTGACAGGGAAAAGGCTAAAATGTCTTCAGACTGCTTCTATGGACTGTACCCTAATGGTAGTCACTTCCTCCCCCGAGAATGACGTCATCGCCAGGCGGCTGGGATTGGCGCTAGTATCCGCACTTTTTACTACTTCGTTGCAACCCCGAAGGATGGACTGTGGTAGGAGGGAATGAGTTGGCCTCTCCTGTGATCCCCACTGAGCTCTCCCGTATACAATCTGAGTAACGCCAGTTTGTTTGCCCAGCACACAGTTTCACGACTGTCTGCTTGTTGCAGTCACAGCCCCACCACGACTCAGCTCGCGCCCCCTAAGTCCCCTCGTGGAGATTTTACCGAGCCGCCACTCATGACACACAGTGGGTGCAAACTCTACTGCTAGGCAGTGTGCCATTGCTGGACCTGTAAACCTGTATTCAGACCATCAGCGAAAGATGTGCAGTCAGGGTCTGAAGCTCCTGTGCATAAGTGGTCTATTAAGTTCACCAACATCCTCAACTCGATTGCCTCTTTGATCCTCCATCACCTGCAAAACCGTTAGTCTACAACAGTTCAACCAACCTTGTACACTCTTGCACCAGTGCTGAAAAAAACATAACCCTGAGGATTGGTACCACTGCAGACCAAGGGTGTCCAACTTCAGTCAGGACTACCATGTGGCCAGGCAATCTTGTTAAGCCCCAGATTGTCCTTAACACATTGCTATTCAGAATTTCTCCTACCCCTATCCCCTGCTCTTCCAACCCGTACACTCTCCTTTTTACGGAACTCTACCCAGCCACCCTCTTTGGTAAAAATTTAAAAAAATAAACTTTGCCTCCTACATTTCTGAGGAAAATGAGACCCCCAGGGATGAATTTCCTTAACTCCCAGCAGCTGCTATCACAAAGCCTACCTGCAGCCTTCCTTTCCTTCACCCTCTTTCTCCTTAGAAGTGTTCTAGCCTCTCAAGGTTAATCCCTTCCAATCCACTTAGAGCCTTGCTCCATTACTTATCGCTTCTCTCTTGTGTATTTTCAACCTCCCTGTCTCTTGTTACTCTTACTCCTAAGGATATAAGCCTGTTCCTGCATATCCATCTTTAATTTCTTTTTCCTTTGTCCTCCTTTCTTTTACTTTCTGACCTCCCAATCTTCCTCCTCCCAATCTGCAGCCTCTGCTTTTTTAGGTCTACTGAAACCAGCAATCACCTTCTAATTGTGAAAGCTAATGATACATTCTAAGAATGGAACCATTCTATGCAACCATTTAAAAGAAGGAGAATGCTCTGTATGTATTGATGTGGAATGATCTGGAAGTTAGGTTAAGAGAAAAAATGCTAGATGCTGAATCATGTGAATTGTATTCTACCAGTTACATGTTACGTATGTCTTTTCACAGGAAGAGAGAAAGGATATATATCCTTGTCTTTGTATATTCCTATATTGGCTCTGACAGGATGCATTTAAGTGACTGACACTGGGGAGGAAAATTGGGAACAAAGGTAGGAAAAAAAACTCACTTTTCACTCTATGCCATATTGCACTGTTTGAACTTGTAACTTTACAAATATAGTTTGAATATGCTTTTTTAACTTATTTTTAAAGCTTTTAAATCTAAAAAAAAGGTACAATTTTCATTCTTATCTTCCTTTCCCTCTTTTCCTTCTTGTTTTCTGGTTTGCATTCCTTTCTCCTACTCCTCAGACCTTTCCTTTACCTTTTCAGACTCTTTCACTTGTCCCTTACATACATGGACTAAATAAATATTTATTGCACACTTATTATGTGCCAGGCACTGTTCTAAGCACTAGAGAGACACAGCAATTAGCAAAACAGATAAGAGTGCCTCCTCTCATGGAACTTGCAGTGTGGTGGTGTGGAAGATAGTCTCCAGCGATGGCCACCATCAGTTCCCCCTTCATGTATAGAAATGCCACTCTTGACATCAAGAGATGGAGTCTGTATCCTTTTCCCCTGACTATGGGCTAGCCTATGGTTGTTTTCCTAACTAATAAAACGTGACAGAAATGAAGTTCTGATACTTCTGAATCAAGGCCTTAGAAAGAACTGGCAGCTTTCACATCCCCATCTGAGAAGCCAGCTGCCTGCCATGCTCTAAAGAAACTCCAACTATACTATAGATTGATAAAAGACAATATGAAGAGATAGGCCACATGGAAGAGCATTAAGGTGCCAGTCTTCTGGGACCTTCCAGGCCAGCCCAGTTACTGGCTGAATGCAGCTGAGTGAGTGACACCAGCCAACATCAAGATGAGTGTAACAGCCTAGTTAAGCCCTGCCTGAATTCCTGACCCACATTCCCAGGAAATAGTAACTTGTTACTTTGAGCCACTAAGTTTGGGGGATGGTTGGTTATGCAGCAATAACTGAAACAAGTGGGAAGAGTGAGAGGTAAACAAATACAGCAGTAACTAGGGCTACAAAGAAGCAAAATAGTATAGCAGCTAAAAGCACAGCCTGGGTTCAAATCTCAGCTCTAGCACTTACTAGCTTAATGACCTTGGCACAAGTTATTTAACCTCTATGTACTGCTGTTTCTTCATCCATAAAGCAGGGATCGTAAAGTCAGCTACTTTATAGAGTGATATGAGGACTAAATATAAAGTGCTTAGAATGCTACCCGGCATATAAGTGCTATATAAATGTTGTTGTTTTGTATGAACAATAAAGAAATGTAAGGGAATAGACAGGGAAGTGTGCAATTTCATGTAAGTTGTGCAGGGCAAGCCCCTTTTCCAAGAAGACATCTGAACAGAGATCTAAAAGGAAGTGAAGGCACAAGCCATGTGAATATCTGACACTCCAGGCAAAGGGAATAAGTAACTGTGAAGGCTAGGAGGGTAGTGTGGCTAGAGCTGAATGAGAAGAGATTGAAAGAGGCTGAATGAGGCTAGAGTTAAATGAGAAGAGGTTGAAAGCTAAGAGATAAGATCAGGTAAACAATGATCTGGTAGTAGGAGCAGATCCTCTGGGCCATGCAAAGGATGAAAAGGACTTTAGGTTTATCTGAATGATAAGAGCAACCACTGGGGCTTTGAGCAGAGGGTGTTGTAATCTGGCTTCTGTTTTAAAGGGATGATTCTTCTGCTCTGTGGAGAGTGATCTTAGTGTAGGAGTTTAAGAGCGGAAGCAGGGAGAGCTGAAAGAGGCTATTGCAGTACAGTTGTCCCGCAGTACCCATGGGGCATTGGTTGCAGGACCCCTGTGGATACCAAAATCTGCAGACACTCAAGTCCCTTATAGAAAATGGTATAGTATTTGCATATAACCTATGCACATCTTCCTGTATACTTTAAATCACCTAGATTACTTGTAATACCGCATACAATGTAAACGTTATACAAATAGTTGCCTGGAACACCAAAGTCAAGTTTTTCTTCTTGAAACTTTCTGGAATTTTTTTTTTTCAAATATTTTCAATTTGTTGTTGGTTGAATCGGTGGATGCAGAACCCGCAGACACAGGAGGGCCAAGGCAAACAGTTACGATGGCTTGGCCTAGGATGGCAGTGGAGGAGAAGGTGAAAAGGAGTTGGATTCCTGATGTATTTTGAAAGTGGAGCCTACAGTATTCACTCATGGATTAGAAATGAGCAATTGAGAGAAAAAGAAGAATTAAGCCCTGAGTTATTGGTAAAAATGCACTGTTGTTTACTGAGATGGAAAAGACTGGGAAAAAGAGTATGTCTGGGGATATAGGGAGGAAGTACCAAGTATTCATATTTGAAAGTGTTATAGATTATATTGCTAGTAAGCATCTGAATGGAAATGCCAAGTAGACAATTGCATACATAAGTCTTGTGTTGAGAAGAAAGATCAGGGCTAGAGAGAAAATTTAGGAAGTTGTCCACGGAAAAGATAAGCAGCCTGAGGCCCAAACTCTATTCAGAGATTAAGAAGATAGGGAGGATCTAGCCCAGAATCCTGCTAGGTTCTTTGAGAGGAGAATTTACTTGTGTTTGAGAAATAGAAAGAAGGCAAAAGTATCTAGCACAGAGGAAAGAGCGGTAGAAAGTGAAGTTGTGGTGATCATGTGAGTGTTGGTAGGCCAGGATATGAGTTTGTTTTTTATTCTAAATGCAAGGGGAATCATCAGAAAGTTTTAAGTGGGGAAGTGACCTGATTTTATTTATATTTTTGAAAGTTCATTCTGTCTAGTACTTTATGTATACCTCCAATTTCATTACACACAATATTAAAAAGAAGTTTACTCAAGGGTTGAGATTTAGTAATATTAATATTTTTAAATTTCATTCTGACTGAATAGATTACAGGAGAGTAAGAATTGAAGCAGGGAGACCAAGGAGAAGGTATTTCATTAGGCCAAATGAGCGATGATGATGACTTGGACTAGGGTGATAGCAGTACAAACTGAGAATTAGGTAGATTTGAGAGTAGAATTGTCATGATTTAGTGATGGATTAGACAATTTTGATTCGTATCCTGCCCGGGTTTTTTTTTGAGCAAGTGATTCATGGGCATTCTGTTTTCTAAACTGGAGAAGACTAAGGAGAAGCATTTGGCATGGTTCAGGAGGTCTGTTTTTGGCATATTGACTTCGGGATACCTTTTTGGCATCCAAGTGGAAATATCAAGTTGGAAGTTGGGGTTCTAGGGAGAAGTCAGGTCTGGAGATAGGGATATGAGTCATTTGCACATAGGTGCCATTCAGAGCTAAAGGGACCAGATGAACTTACCTGAGAAGAAAGTGTTGATAGGAAGGTGTAGATAAGGCTGGAACTAAGTACTGGGTTGCCCAAGCTTGGAAGTTTTGCAGAGGAGGAGGAGCCAGGAAGGATGATTGCAAAGGAGTCCCAGAGAGGTAAGGGGAAAACTAGGAAAGTGCCCACTTCACAGAAATCAGAGAGACTTTCAAGAAGGATGGCATGATAAACGGTGTTGAATGCTGCTAAATGGTAAAGTAAGATAAGGTATGAGAAGTGATTTGATAAGATGGAATCTCTGGTGACTTGGTGTGAAGAAAAAAAATGTTGCCTGCCATTCCAATTCTACAGGAATCAAGCCATTAGCCACTGCAGTTGCCCACTGACAGTGCACCCTGAGGGGAATTCAGGATGGAGAAAAACAGGAAACATTCTGTGCCTTGGATATACTGGCCCTTACATAATTAAGATGCATATCTGAGGAAAATTTTCAAATGACCCCAGGTTCTTGCTTATTCCCATACACAGAAAAGCACTAAAATCATTAACTTCAGTTATCTGTTCTTTGTGATTAGCAGTAATCTTTTGATGCTTGACTACAGTTTTTCCCAGTTAAAAAAGTTCATATGTATATCCTGGCTCCTCCCTTACCTCTTCAGAGTAGTCCCTCAGAGCTCTCTGAGAGGCTGTCTCCCAGGCTATTGTCCTCAGTAAGGTCCCTGAATAAAACTTAACTCACAACGTTTACACTGCATATTTTTCTTTGAGTAGACATTGACAAGAGCAGATTCAGTGGAGCAATAGACAAAGAGGCTTTACTGGGGGTGAGTTTAAGAAAGAATAGGAGGTGAGGTAGCAGGGACATCTCCTTCAAGAAGTTTTGCTGTGAAGTGGAATAGAAAACTGGGGTAGTAGTTGGAGCGGAATGTGATGTCAAGGTATAGAATAGATACCCAAAACCCAAGCATTAAAAAACAGATAGTTGATATGAGAGCAAACCCAGATTTCCCATTGGAAAGAAACTGACCTTGCAAGGAAAAAAAGAAAAGATATCCAAACATGTCTTTCTAGATATTGTCGTAGACTCAATACTGTCAGCACACAACCTGAGTTGAATTTAGTTATAAATATAAGCTCTTTTAGCATGGCATGTATTACACTAATTTGCAAACCTATGTCTCTCTTGTTAGATTCTAAGGTCCCAGACAGTATTTTTCTTATTTTTTAATTCTCTAGAAACTAGCAACAGTGCCTTAAACTTAATAATTATTCAATAAATTGTTTATTGAGATCTAGCAATTTAACAATTTGTTGAAATGCAGTTCATTGAAATAGACATAAGCGCTTGCCTCTTCTGCCAGCTACCCTGACTGACATAGGATCTTGTTCCTATTCTCTGACTGATTGCCCCCTGGGAGGAATTGAGGCATGATTCTCCCACTTTCCTGTCTTTAAAAGTGATGCAATCAAATTCATATTTAATGGCAAGATGAGGAAAATTAAAACATAAAATTTTTCTTTGCCCATTTGGGCCTCCTCACTTCCCTTCAGTGTGTATTTTGCATCTATATTAACCATACCTCCTTAGGCGATACCATTCCTTCTTAATCTCATCAAGGGTCATGACTCCTTAGGAGATAACCTTCCTTCTAAATCTTGTAAGGGGCCATGACGATCCATGACCCACTACTCACTTTGTACATGTAGATCTGTGTTGTGTAAACTGTCAACAATATATGTCATTTGACATATGTCATTTGACGTATAATATAACCCTTTGTCTCAAAAACTTGTATAACTGTACTTTGCCCTCTAATGGGTGGAACAGTCCTCAGAGCTTTCTGGAAGACTGTCTCCCAGGTTATAATCCTCAGATTGGCTGGAATAAAATTTTCTATTTCTTTCTTAGATTGGCTGTTGACTAATGTTTCTGTTGTCGAAAGTCCTACAGGAATCCTTCTGGGCTCAAAGGGCAAAAGGATAGAAGGTGGTGGTTTACCTGCCCTGAGGCAATCCATGGGTGAGTGTGTGAATGTGTGTGAGGGGTGATTAGTGGTGATGCACCCTCTGAAGGTAATGATAGTTGGACTAATTTTAATAATATTGCAATATAATATATTTTGTAATATACAATTTGCAAAATGCTTCATATGTGTGCTTTATCCTCAAAACAACCCCAGGATAGGTAATTATTCCTAAAATACAGATGAAGAAACTGAGGCCCACTGACTTGTCCAAGTTA
This sequence comes from Physeter macrocephalus, assembly GCF_002837175.3. NCBI lineage: Eukaryota > Metazoa > Chordata > Mammalia > Artiodactyla > Physeteridae > Physeter > Physeter macrocephalus. The sequence continues at coordinate 105,536,380 of NC_041215.1, forward strand.
ATCTGACTACTCTTAAGTGGCAGAGGAATTCAAACCCAGGTCTCCAAATCTGGATCTCCAAACCCCAAGTTCTCTGTTTTGTCCCCTACTTCAACTCCAACTGGATCAATGTGTTGAATAGAGAGTTCAGGACTAAGATTAAAAAGTAGGGTTCCAAAAGAGGATGATAGAGGATGACAGAAAAGAAGTAACAGAGTCAGTGAAGGCCAGTATTAGAAACTGAAAATAAGACTCATGGGAGGGCAGGGTTCAGGGATATGCCTCCGAGTAGGATCAGAATGAACAATAAGTGAACGCTGATTTTAGGCTCCCATCCTCTATATGAATGTGAAGATGTGTAAGGGTGCATTCATACACATATGTACATGCTGTTATTTAATTTAACAGCCATTTAATAGGAATCTGAAAGGAGTGTAAGATATAGTTCATACCCTCAAAGAATGTTTTTCTCAACTTGTTAGGGAAACATTTACAGTAGTTATTAGAGTGTTCAGACAATCAGTGATCCAGGAGCTCATCCTTGGAAGAGATGGGGGTGTGGAGTGGGGAGAATCAAAGAAGCAAGGAAAGGTTTCCAGCAGAGATAGAACCTCAGCCAGGACTTGAAAGATGGATAGGTACAGGGGAGGGAAGAACGTGTCAGTGGAGAGACACATGAAGGTTGAGTCAGAGCAGCAGGGAAGGTCTGTTGGACAGTGAAGCTACTGTGGTGTGACTACAGTGACCAGTAGGGGAATGAGTGGGGAATAGTGGTGGGTGAGGCAGGATGGAGTCAGGTTGTCTGAAGCCAAGCTGAGGAGTTTAGACTTGATTTCATAGGTAACTAAGGGTCTGTGAGGATGTTTAATCAGAAATGATCAAAGAGGAATTTTAAAAGTATACCACAGAAACATCTTCTGGGCTTTCAAAGTAAAGTTGTAGTCTGTATTTTTTATTCTACTTAACCATTAAAACAGAGGCTGTGTGTGTGTTGTGTGTGTGTGTGTGTGTGTGTTACACTTTTTATTCTTACTGAATTAGATTACATTTCTCTCCCAAGTTAAATAGGTAGTTTAAAACAACTTACACCTGTGTTTTTAAAAACGGATGCTGAGATTCTAAGTGGCTGAGATTTTAGAAAAGGATCACCCAAATCTCCTTGACATCTGGGAGCATTTTACTCTGTGGCTGAACTTCATGTAAGAAGATAATGACCAAGATGAGGAGCAAAGACCTGCTGACGACATATTGTAATTTGAGGGAATGATTTGAAAAGAAATGCTTTTACTCACCTCATACCAAAAATAGTGGATTAAATGACTAACCACCAGATGTAGGTAAGCAGATGCTAACTTGTTATTTTTAAAATGGAAGCACATAGCTGTATGAGATATGTTGAGACATATATTAATAAATCCTATATTATGACATAGAAGTAACCATTAGAGCAAGCATGTTTTAATTAAAAAGTAAATATCTATATTTAAATGAAATAAAACCTTGCCTGAATTTCTTCAAAAAAAAATCCTTCTGGATCTGAGTTATTGTTATGTAATATGTGCCTAATAATGTTACACTTCTCTCTCTTATTCTTTCCTTACCTTAGTTTTTTGACGAAACCCATTCTACTGACATAGCTTAGCTTTCTGATCTCAAGCTGGGCATTACAGGTCACTGTTTTTCCTAAAAGTAAAGAGCAGTAGTTTGGGCTAAAGGGCCTCCTTCCTTGGTGTGTATTACACATATAGCATGTAAATTGTTATAAATATTTAAAGAAAGCATTTAGCCCCGAGCCTACAAAAAATAGCATCTCAAATATTTATTTGCAGGTGAGTTTTTTGAAACTTAGAACATGCTTTCCCATAGTAGCAGTGAGGTAAATAATGGATTAGTTCCTGGACTAATCTACAAATGTTATTTGATTTATGATGTCATTCAAATAATATGCATTTGCAATTAAAAATATAACTGAGGTGGGACTTCCCTGGTGGTGCAGTGGTAAGAGTCTACCTGCCAATGCAGAGGACACAGGTTCGAGCCCTGGTCCGGGAGGATCCCACATGCCACGGAGCAACTAAGCCCGTGCGTCACAACTACTGAGCCTGCACTCTAGAGCCGCGTGCCACAGCTACTGAAGCCCGTGCGCCACAACTACTGGAGCCCATGCGCCTAGAGCCTGTGCTCCACAACAAGAGAAGCCACCACAATGAGAAGCCTGCTCGCTGCAACTGGAGAAAGCCCACACGCAGCAACGAGGATCCAACGCAGCCAAAAATAAATAAATAAATTAATTAATTAATTAAAACAAATATGTATATATATAACTGAGGGACTTCCCTGGTGGTCCAGTGGTTAAGACTCTGTGCTTCCAATGCAGGGGGTGCGGATTGGATCCCTGGTGGGGAACTAAGGTCCCACATGCCATGCCATTGGGCCTATATATATATATATATATATAAATATACCTGAAATCAATACTTCTGCAATATTTTACAATTTAAAAAACCAGAAGGAAAACCCCTTGGTATTGAATGAATAATTTTTCATGAATGCTGGTAGTTAAAGAAAGGCAGGTTTTAAGGGTCAAGGAGAAAATTTGGATGAAAGTTTTGGAGTTCCAGGGTGGGAAGCAGTGCCCCATGTTGGAACCCGAGCAACAGGAGAAACCTGTGCCCTTATACCTACATGGATCTAAATATCCTCCCATATTATTTAATCAATCAGAAAAAGTTAATAAAAGCCCTATAATTTGTAAAAACATAGATAGATAATAGATAGATAGATAGATAGATAGATAGATAGATAGATAGATAGATAGGGATAAAATCCCACATTGCCAACCTGCTTGCACACCCCTGTCAATCAGCCCTCATAAACTGTCACAGCCGGTTGGGGGTGGGAAGAAGGGCGGGGGTCAGCGGCCACGCTGTAGGGGCCAAGGGTTGATTGGAAATGACTGCTCTGTGTGTGCAGAGATGAGAGGTCATAAATAAACAAGCAACAGCTTGTCTTTGTTTAAAATGTTAATACTGTATTCTGTTCATCATGGATTTTTCGCATTAATTTTTATTTTAATTTAAAAATTTTTTATATTTAAAAATATTGCATCAAAAAATATTGCATCGAGATTATTTATCATTTTAATTTGTTTTGATTACTGAGGGTTTGTTTGTTCATTTTTGGTGCCCCCCTTCTTCCCCACTTATGCCTCATCCCAATCATAAATAAGCAACAGCTTGTCTTTGTTTAAAATGTTAATACTGTATTCTGTTCATCATGGATTTTTCGCATTAATTTTTATTTTAATTTAAAAATTTTTTATATTTAAAAATATTGCATCAAAAAATATTGCATCGAGATTATTTATCATTTTAATTTGTTTTGATTACTGAGGGTTTGTTTGTTCATTTTTGGTGCCCCCCTTCTTCCCCACTTATGCCTCATCCCAATCGGGCACTGGCTGGTGGGAAGCAATGAGAAAGGAAACTGCACAAGGGTCTCCCCAGGTTAAACTTTTCTTCCTTTCTTTCTTTGTCTCTCTCTGTCTCTGTGTCTCCCTCTCCCCCCTTTTTTTTCCTTCTTCCTTCTCTCCCTCTCCCCACCCCCACCTTTCCCTCCCTACCTTTCTTTTTAATTTTTTAAAATACTTTTCTTACTCTGGGTCTGCAGCCCATCAGCTTTCCCCTAGCTGTTCCTGAAGGCTCTGCCCTGGCCAGGAGCTAACTGGCTTCTGGGGGACTGGGAGCTGGGGAGGGCTCAGTATCTCTGAGAGGAAGAGGCATAATCGATTTGCACAGGTTTCAAAACACTTAATTTTTTTAAAATGTGGTTAAATCCTCTCAATTTCAGAGCCTTGGAGCCAAGTTTGGTTTGCCCAGCCCTAGTAACTGCTAGGCTTATGTATATGATAAGGGCAGTTGGAAGATTAAGAAAAACTTATGAAGTAACTGGGTGAGGAGAAGGAAAAAAAAAGATTTTTTAAAACGGATACGTGTAAATTGGAGAAAGATTTGCCTGAAGTGGAATCACCGTGGCGGTGAGTGGCAACGTCCAAAGAAAATTGAGGTGAGTGTGTGGTGGAGGAGGTTGGGGCATTCTCTTGAGGAAAAAAGACTTTTGGAGGGAGGAAAAGTCGAGTTGGCCAGTTCTCCATCCTGGCCACCTAGTGGTGCTGTCGGTACAAGGTTGGCTGCTTTCCGGAATGAAAGACTAGCGGGGGATCAGGCATCCTGGGACAGAGGTGAGGAGACGGAGGAGTCTCAGAGTGGGCCACACAGTTTGTGGGTATAAGAAATTTACAAGTCAGGTTTTTGTAAGTTGTGTTTATTTGTATTTACAGACCCACATTATATACATATTTTAAAGTTATAGTAAATTGCAGGAGACGGTTTCAAACAGTTCTAAAACTACCATAATACTTTTAGTACTCGGGAGAGTGCCACGCTTCAGCGTGAAAAAGGATGGCTTTTCGGGCTAGACCATTTTACTCTGACAGAGCAAGAAACCTTAGGACAATGTTAAAGAGGAATATGGGAGCATTTTAATCCATTTCACAGAAATTAACAATGGCAAGTTGTACAGCGGTAGCATTATTTTTAGTCACCGACCTGAGCACTTCTTTAGTGGACTAATTGTTCTCATTTGTAAACTGACTGTGAGGGGCTCCTGGGAAGATGCAGATTGTGCTGAAGACCACAGGAGGGAGACACTCACTTCAGCCTCTGTTTTCAGGGATGCATGTTTCCTGTCAGTGAGGAAGTTCTTTCACATGGCTTAGAGTACCATTCTGGGTACCAAGAAACAAAATTCCTGTCCATGTACAAGAGAACACTGTGCTGAGTTAATGGACCCACTGTGTGTCAGGGAAAAGGGTGCTTATAGCACCTGGGTGCTCATTGTGTGGAGACATGGTTAAGAGCACAGATCCTAGAATCAATACCAGTGGGTTTAAATTCTAATTGTGACACTTTATACTCTAAAAAATGTGGGGCAATCCTCAGTTTTCTCATCTAAAATTGGGGGAATACATATCTATGTCACAGAATTAAATGAGATAATATATATGAAGTGCTTGGTTAGAACAGATAAAAAAAATGGTAGCCGTATTAGGTGGCAATGCCTAATGAAAGAACAGAGGACAAGAACAGGCGTGGTAAGTCTTTGGTATGACATTATCTTCCAACTCTTAATTTATATCAAGAAGGAAAATGGTCGAGTAGGTTTAAGGTATAGACATCAGAGCTTTTCTGCTTTGGTTTAAATCCTGGTTCCACCACTTTTTTCTTGTGTGGCCTTGGGCAAATTGTTTAATGCTTCTGACTACAGAAATGTTATGAGTAAATACAAGTAAACCATGTGTTTGCCTTATTATTATTGTCATTTGTTTTCTACCTTTAGCCAGAAGACTTGGACTAAATATGTGACTAGTTGCCTCACCATGGAACCTGTTTATGCTATAAATACAAATCTATTCTTTATAAAAAGAACATGAAATCACTCTTTTTAAAAATCATATTATTTCATAATATATTAAAAATCAAAAATAAAATATAAAATTGGTGTTCCCCCATTTTATTGGGCACCAAATCATCACTTCAAGTCATTTCTGGAATTTTCCCTTAATACGTTCAGACTCAAGAAATTAAAACAAACAAACCGTCATACAAATGCAAATAACAAAAGAGAAAACATCTAGTCTGTAGAAGCATAATTTTATTTTTTGCTTATACGGGAAATAGTGTCTTTCTATTTTCCCTGCATCTACAGATATCCCAAGGATTCCTACAGTTTTAGACAAAGGGTCCTCTTTAGGGATAGTGTTCAGTGTAATTTTATACTTTCATAGGCTAAGCCATTCTGTCACAGGAACACCTTGAAATTAGATTTCTTTACCTGCTTGTGAAATGTCTCTTGTAACCTGTCATTGCTTTCCAGTGGTTTTAAGATATGGACCTATACATATGGAATCACTCAGCATTCCTCAGCGTTCTATCTGTAGTTCACAGTTTTGATTCACAGCACATAAGGCCAGGATGCGAGGAATCTAGTATTAGAGTCAGGGGCACAGAATTTAAGTCTAGAAAATTGTGACTGGGACATTTGGCATTTCTGAGCAGAAATTCCCAGGGCTCCAAAATTGTCTTCTTAAATCAACGAGAACTTGTGAAACTTGGAAATATGGCCATCTTGCTCTACATACTTCCTAATTAACTCATCAGTTTTGAGTTTTACTCTTTCTTGAAGGCAATAGAAATAAAATATAACACTAGGATTTACACCATCAGCTTCATTGTGAAAACTGAATACAAGTAAACAAATAGCACACTAATAGGCAATAATAGTATGATGTAAATAAAGACCACAGATGCATGTAAAGGTGCAAAGGAGACCCAGATGCCATGTGCTTGCAGTTCTGCTTACTGTCAGCAGACAGCACTCTCAGCATGTGGAAGTGTCAAGTTAAAGAACTCCAGGAAGAAGGAAGGCATGGGATTTCAGAATCGTACTCTAGCTTTTATTTGGACCGCAGATGATGTCACGTGCCTGGTGATTAACAAACTAGAGTCACTTACCTATTACTGATTTATCCTAAATATAATAACTAATTTAAATGTAAGCCTAATAATTAATAAAGAATGAGGCCAAACAGATTTTATGCTCTTTATGCAGATACAATTATCAGTGTGTCCTCATTTAATAAAATCTGGGGAATTTAGTAGTCTTTGAGCAGCTTTATTATCGTCTACTATTTGCTAGTTTAGTAATCTTGGGAAAGTTACTTAAATTCTCTAAGATTCAGTTCCCTCGTGATTAAGTGGGGATAATAATGGTACCTTCTCATTGTCATGGAGTCGGAGGATCAGCATGGAGTCTGGCACACAGCAGACACTGACATGGTAGCTATTGCTGTTACTATTACTACTGTACTTTTATCTAAAGCCTCCCCTGCCCTGCCTTGTTGGAAATAGGCAGGGATATAAGGAAATAAATAAATAATCAAAATACATGGATTTCATGTGAATGTATTTTCAAAACTATTATTCTTATTCTACTTTCTTGTTTAGAAAATTCTTAAACAAAAATGAACGTCCAGGGCTTCCCTGGTGGCGCAGTGGTTGAGAGTCCACCTGCCGATGCAGGGGACACGGGTTCATGACCCGGTCCGGCAGGATCCCACATGCTGCGGAGCGGCTGGGCCCGTGAGCCATGGCCGCTGAGCCTGCGCGTCCGGAGCCTGTGCTCCGCAACGGGAGAGGCCACAACGGTGAGAGGCCCGCGTACCGAAAAAAAAAAAAAAAAGAACCTCCATATAGCCATCACTCAGCGTAACCAATTATCAACATTTTCATCAATTTTGTTTTTTTTATCCCCAGCATTATTTTTCTGGTATTTTAAAGCAAGGAAATTAAATCATTCCACCTGCAAATACTTTAGCAGTCATCATTTTTTTTAAAGGTAGATTTTTTTTTTAATTCATTCACTTATTTATTTATCTATTTTTGCTGCATTGGGTCTTTGTTGCTGTGCCGAGCAGGGGCTACTCTTCTTTGCGGTGGTTTCTCTTGTTATGGAGCACGGGCTCTAGGCACACGGGCTTCAGTAGTTGTGGCTCGTGGGCTCTAGAGTGCAGCCTCAGTAGTTGTGGTGCATGGGCTTAGTTGCTCTGTGGCATGTGGGATCTTCCGGGACCAGGGCTCGAACCCATGTCCTCTGCATTGGCAGGCAGATTCTTAACCACTGTGCCACAAGCCCCCTAGTATTCATCTTTAACCGTAAGATTGTTTTAAAAACATAATCATCGTGCAAAATTGAAAATGAATTCTTAAGGTCATCTAATACAATATTTAAATGTCCATACTTGTCTAAGAAATGTCATTTTACAGTTGTTACCAGGGGTTGGGGAGTGGGGGAAATGGGGAAATGTTGGTCAGAGTGTACAAAGTTTCAGGTATGCAGGATGAATAAATTCTGGAGCTCTAATGTGCAGCAGGGTGACTATAGTTATCAATATTGTATTGTATACTTGAAATTTGCTGAGTAGATCTTTTTTTTCCTCTCCCGTTGTGGAGCACAGGCTCTGGACGCGCAGGCTCAGCGGCCATGGCTCACGGGCCCAGCCGCTCTGCGGCATGCGGGATCTTCCCGGACCGGGGCACGAACCCGTGTCCTCTGCATTGGCAGGCAGACTCAACCACTGCGCCACCAGCGAAGCCCTGCTGAGTAGATCTAAATTGTTCTCACACACAAAAGTTAACTATATGAAGGGATTGATATGTTAATTAGCTTGCTTGTGGTAGACATTTCACAATGTATACATATATAAAAACATCACCATGTACATCTTAATTACATGCAAATTTTTTTGTCATTTATACCTCAGTAAATCTGAGGGGGGAAAAAGAAAAATTGTTTTACAGTTAGTTTATTCAAATCAGGATCCAGACAAGGTCTACATATTGCATTTGTTTGTCATGTCTCTTGACTGTTTCTTTTTTTTGCCATCAATATTTTAAGAGAAATCAGATTATTTGTCCTTTCTGATTTAGCTGTTTGCTTCCTTGTGGTATTATTTAACTTTTCTGTCCTCTGTATTTCTCGTAATTTGGTTTTAGATGTAGATATTTAATTAGATTCGGGTTAAACTTTTTTCCTTAGTCAAAAATACTTCTCAGGGGCTTCCCTGGTGGCGCAGTGGTTGAGAGTCCGCCTGCCGATGCAGGGGACACGGGTTCGTGCCCTGGTCTGGGAGGATCCCACGTGCCGCGGAGCGGCTGGGCCCGTGATCCATGGCTGCTGAGCCTGTGCGTCCGGAGCCTGTGCTCCGCAATGGGAGAGGCCACGGCAGTGAGAGGCCCGCGTACCGAAAAAAAAAAAAAAAAAAAAAAAAAAAAAAAATACTTCTCAGGTGTAAGTCAGACAGAGAAAGAGAAATATCACATGATATCCCTTATATGTGGAATCTAGAAAGAAATGATACGAATGAACCTATTTACAAAACAGAAACAGACTCACAGACTTAGACAATGAACTTACGGTTACGGGGGGAAGGATGGGGGGAAGGGATTGTCAGGGAGTTTGGGATGGACATGTAAAGACTGCTATATTTAAAATGGATAACCAACAAAGACCTACTGTATAGCACAGGGAACTCTGCTCAATGTCATGTGGCAGCCTGGATGGGAGGGGAGTTTGGGGGAGAATTGATACATGCGTATGTATGGTTGAGTCCCTTTGCTGTGCACCTGAAACTATCACAACATTGTTAACCGGCTATACTCCAATATAAATTAAAAAGTTAAAAAAAAATACTTCACAGGGGATGCTGTGCAATTTTTGTTGTATCACATCAGGAGGCACATACTATCTGGATGTCCCAAATTTAGTGAGGCTAAAATTGATCACAAGACTCAGATGGTGTCAACCTGACCCTTTATTGCAGAATTCCTTATCAATCTTTCACCTAATCATTTTAGCATCCATTGATGATTGTTGCTTAGAACTATTATTGCATTAGGGATTGCATAATAGTGAATCTTCTACTTCTGTCATTTCTTCTGCACTTATTAGCTGGAATTCTTCCGTGAAGAAGAATTTCCCCCTCATTAACTACGTGATAACCCTGGAAAAAATAATTTGTATGGAAAAGACAAAATAAACACTTGATTTTTCCCCTTTATTTATCAATATTCTGAGTAATGAATTGCTGCACTAGAAACCTCCAAGTGGTCATTTTTATTTAGAATCACTATGAAGTTATGGATTTTATGTATTTGGTGTGTTTCAATCCATTGCAGTCATTATTCTTTTTGGTGGTCAAATTGTCCCATGTTAAGGCAAATGGGAGTCCTTTCAGGTTGGTTCCCGTGTCCTTTTTGACGTGACTCCACTGATTTAAGATGAGCCTTGGACAAATTCTTGATAACTTTCTAGATTTCATCCTCCACACATTCAGCCACCACTTCTCTGTGGATCCTTGATTCTTTTTAATGGAAAATGGTATTTAGAGATCACAAATTGAGCACCAGGATTGCTCATTGCTGTTGAGTTGTCGTTGTTTCTAATATATCTTTCTGGTTGACAGAGTTTGTTTGTTTGTTTCATTTTTTGTTTTAGGGAAAAAATCATAATCAAAATATATATACCAATATTTCCGAATCAAATTTAAGATCATATAATTTTTACTTCATTTCTTCAATCTGATATTTATGTTTATTTTCTCTTAAGCTGAAAAGTTTGCTTTCTAATGACATTAGCATAATTACTTACTTGTCAAATCCTAAAATACACCAATAACAGTTTCAAAATAGTAATAGTAATATTGCTACTATTAGTAAAACTAATGACTACACTTTATTTTCCCACATTTCTTTGCCACAAAAGGTAACACACAAAAGCATTTTGCTTTTTTCACTTAACAATATATTTTGGGGCTTCTCTGGTGGCGCAGTGGTTAAGAATCCACCTGCCAATGCAGGAGACATGGGTTCAAGCCCTGGTCCGGGAAGATCCCACATGCCATGGAGCAACTGGACCCATGCGCCACAACTACTGAGCCTGTGCTCTAGAGCCCGCGAGCCACAACTACTGAAGCCCGTGTGCCTAGAGCCCGTGCTCCGCAACAAGAGAAGCCACTACAATGAGTGGCCCACACACCGCAATGAAGAGCCCCTGCTCTCTGCAACTAGAGAAAGCCCGCGTGCAACAACAAAGACCTAGCGCAGGCAAAAATTATTTAATTAATTAATTTTTAAAAAGAGAAAAGAATCAAAATAAAATAAAATAAAATTTTTAAAAAAAACAAAAAAATATATTTTGATGACCACTGCATGTCATTATATAGTTTTTTTTTCAACATTTTATACTACTTTGGACTTTTTTTAAAAATTTTTTATTGGAGTATAGTTGCTTTACAATGTTGTGTTAGTTCCTTCTCTACAAAGAAGTGAATCAGCTATATGTATACATATATCCCCTCCCTCTTGGACCTCCCTCCCACCCTCCCTCAAACCTCCCCCCACAAGCCCACCCATCTAGGTCATCACAGAGCACTGAGCGGAGCTCCCTGTGCTATACAGCAGGTTCCCACTAGCTATCTATTTTACACATGGTAGTGTATATATGTCAGTCCTAATCTCCCAGTTCGTCCTACCCTCCCCTTCCTGCCCCCACGTCCACACATCCGTTCTCTACGTCTGCGTCTCTATTCCTGTCCTGCAAATAGGTTCATCTGTACCATTTTTCTAGATTCCACGTATCTGTGTTAATATGAGATATTTGTTTTTCTCTTTCTGACTTACTTCACTCTGTATGACAGACTCTAGGTCCATCCACATCTCTACAAATGACCTAATTTCATTCCTTTTTATGACTGAGTAATATTCCATAGTATATTTACACCACATCTTCTTTATCCATTCCTCTATCGACATTTAGTTTGCTTCCATGTCCTGGCTATTGTAAATAGAGCTGCAATGAACATTGGGGTACATGACTCTTTTTGAATTATGGTTTTCTCAGGGTATATGCCCAATAGTGGGATTGCTGGGTCATATGGTAGTTCTATTTTTAGTTTTTTAATGAACGACCATACTGTTCTCCCTAGTGGCTGTATCAATTTACATTCCCACCAACAGAGCAAGAGGTTTCCCTTTTCTTCACACCCTCTCTAGCACTTTTTGTTTGTAGATTGTTTGATGATGGCCATTCTGACTGGTGTGAGGTAATACCTCATTGCAGTTTTGATTTGCACTTCTCTAATAATTAGTGACATTGAGCATCTTTTCATGTGCCTCTTGGCCGTCTGTATGTCTTCTTTGGTGAAATTGTTTTTATTTTCATTACTCTATGAGATGGGTCAAAAAGATCTTGCTGTGATTTGTGTCAGAGTGTTTTTCCTATGTTTTCCTCTAAGAGTTTTACAGTATCCAGACATACATGTAGGTCTTTAATCCATTTTGAGTTTATTTTTGTGTATGGTGTTAGGGATTGTTCTAATTTCATTCTTTTACACGTAGCTGTCCAGTTTTCCCAGCACCACTTATTGAAGAGGCTGTCTTTTCTCCATTGTCTGTTCTTGCTTCCTTTGTCTTAAATTAAGGGACCGTATGTGTGTGGGTTTATCTCTGGGCTTTCTATCCTGTACCATTGATCTATATTTCTGTCTTTGTGCCAGTACCATAGTGTCTTGATTACTGTAACTTTGTAGTATAATTTGAAGCTGGGGAGCCTGATTCCTCCAGCTCCGTTTTTTTTTTTTTCAAGATTGCTTTTGCTATTCGCAGTATTTTGTGTTTCCATACAAATTGTAAAATTTTTGTTCTAATTCTGTGAAGAATGGCATTGGTAGTTTGATAGGGATTGCATTGAATCTGTAGATTGCT
>NC_041215.1:105548824-105564065 GCF_002837175.3 Physeter macrocephalus
GCTCCATGGCATGTGGGATCTTCCCGGATCAGGGCTTGAACCTGTGTCCCCTGCATTGGCAGGAGGATTCTTAACCACTGTGCCACCAGGGAAGTCAAATGCAAGGGATTTCTGTACATTAATTTTGTATCCTGCAACTTTACCAAATTCATTGATTAGCTCTAATAGTTTTCTGGTGGCATCTTTAGGATTTTCTATATATAGTATCATATCATCTACAAATAGTGACAGTTTTACTTCTTTTCCAGTTTGTATTCCTTTTATTTCTTTTTCTTCTCTGATTGCTGTGGTTAGGACTTTCAAAACTATGTTGATTAAGAGTGGCAAGAGTGGACATCCCTGTCTTGTTCCTGATCTTAGAGGAAATGCTTTCAGTTCCGTGTCCCCTGCATTGGCAGGTGTATTCCCAACCACTGTGCCACCAGGGAAGTCCAATGCAAGGGATTTCTGTACATTAATTTTGTATCCTGCAACTTTACCAAATTCATTGATTAGCTCTAATAGTTTTCTGGTGGCATCTTTAGGATTTTCTATATATAGTATCATATCATCTACAAATAGTGACAGTTTTACTTCTTTTCCAGTTTGTATTCCTTTTATTTCTTTTTCTTCTCTGATTGCTGTGGTTAGGACTTTCAAAACTATGTTGATTAAGAGTGGCAAGAGTGGACATCCCTGTCTTGTTCCTGATCTTAGAGGAAATGCTTTCAGTTTTTCACCATTGAGAATGATGTTTTCTGTGGGTTTGTCATATATGGCCTTTATTATGTTGAGTAGGTTCCCTCTGTGCCCACTTTCTGGAGAGTTTTTTTTAATCATAAATCGGTGTTGAATTTTGTCAAAAGCTTTTTCTGCATCTATTGAGATGATCATATGGTTTTCCTTCTTCAATTTGTTTATATGGTGTATCACATTGATTGATTTGTGTATATTGAAGAATCCTTGCATCCCTGGGATAAATCCCACTTGATCATGGTGTATGAACCTTTTAATGTGTTGTTGGATTCTGTTTGCTAGAATTTTGTTGAGGATTTTTGCATCTATGTTCATCAGTGACATTAGTCTGTAATTTTCTTTTTTTGTAATATCTTTGTTTTTCACTTAAAAGTATATTTTGATGATCACTGCATGTCATTATATAGAGTTTTTTTTTTTTACAGCTCCACTCCATTGGATGTATGTGGATTATTTTTAATGTTTCTGACACAGACTTTGCATTATTTCTCATGTTAATATCTGTTGAATGTTTATGATTATCTACATATTCTAGAAAGGTTATAATTAGACCAAAATTCCTAATAATCTGGCTAAATCAAATAAAGACAGAATGCAAGATTAGAAAAAGTGCAAACTCTCAACTAAACATAGCTGTTTGAATACACACCAGTTGAGAAAGGAAAAAAGACTCCAAAATTGTAGGGTGGGAGAATCTAGTCTGAAATTATTAATAACCTATAATTTTACTGCTAATTTTAAAAAAATGGCTACCATTTGTCAACACAGATTCCCTGGAAACAGAACCTCAAGCAAAAGCTTACATGCAGGGCTCCCCTGGTGGCGCAGTGGTTAAGAATCCGCCTGCCAGTGCAGGGGACACGGATTCGAGCCCTGGTCCGGGAAGATCCCACATGCCGCGGAGCAACTAAGCCCGTGCGCCACAACTACTGAGCCTGCATGCCTGGAGCCTGTGCTCCGCAAGAGAAGCCACACCGCAGTGAGAAGCCCGCGTACACAATGAAGAGCAGCTCCTGCTCGCCGCAACTAGAGAAAAGCCCACACGCAGCAACAGACCCAACGCAGCCAAAAATAAATAAAATAAATAAATTTATTTTTTAAAAAAAGCTTACATGCAAACACTTCATTTTGAGGGGGAGGGGTCATTGCAATCCCAGGGAAGTAAAAATGAGAGGGAAAGGGAAGTAAAGGAGGCAAGAAAGGAGAGCATAAATGAAGCATGTTTCTGAGCTGGCTTCAGCTCCACAACAAACATCGCTGGTTTCATAGTGGAAGTCCTCCCATGGGACTTCCTGCATTCCTCGATTGTGTCACCTGACCCTTGCAGGTAGTTGCTAGAGAAGCCAGAGCCTCTGTTGGTCCATTTAGACTGGTGGCCAGACACAGGGGTCTCTCCTTGTCAGCTTCTGGTGTGAGGGATCTTTGGTCTATGAGTAAGAGTGGCCATGCTTCAAGACAGCATAGTGGGTTTCTCCCACTAGGAAGCCAACCAGGCCCTGAGGCAGGTCCGGCCAACCTGGAGTGGTACATGAACTGGGTCTGATTCACAATTCAAAATGAAATCATCGAAGTCTTCTGTCCTTATTCAGAAATCTTTGGTAACAAAAATTGTTTATCACATAGAGCTAGAAAATATCTTAAGTCATCTAATATTTTTCCTTGCCTTTAAACAAGACCATAAATTATTTTATTTTTGAAAATTTTGAAGGGTATTTCACAATTTCCCTCAGTAGCCCATTCTAGTATCTAAACATACCGTTTTAAACTTTAAAAAAATCAAACTATTCTATTTTAGCAACTTGAGACTTAGGTCAATTACCCCTAGGCTAATAAAAATGCTAATCTTTTAAAAATTCTGAAATTTACAGTAATTAGAGGGTGATAAAGAATAACTGTCTCAAACCTGGTCTGGGGTATAACTTTTGTATAACAAAATTCACAATCTTTTAGGAAGAAATCAGCATTTCTGATAAAATGTATTATAATCAAATTATGTTCAATTCTAATGGAATTAAACATTTTGAGAAACTAGCTTCTCTCACTCTCTGTTGATTATCAGGCAAAAGTTTAATCGTTTAACAAAATATTCTTTTTTTGTATTAGTGTAACTAGTCTGTTTGTTGTTGCTATTGTGTTTACTAAATGTCTCTAATTGGAATGAATCTTTGAATTGACTTGTTTTAGGTCTCTTGTGGCAATTTTGAAATGAAACTTCATACATGCTCATAATTAAATTATCTGAAAGGCTTTTCTTGTAAGGTTCAGATATCAAATATATATAAATATTGTTGTGATAATAGACATGACTTATTTTTTCCTTAATGATTGTGTGTGTGTTTATGTGTGTCTTATTTTCCGTCTCACTCTAATTAGCACATTATAGTGACAATGACCTTAGGAGTCTATGAGAGAGAAAAGTTCTGTCCAACGACTGCAAACTAGCTTGAGGTAGTTCCTTGACGTGTCATGGTATTAATATAGTAAACGTTAATTACGTTTATGTGGAAGGAAGGAGGCAGGGAGAGGGGAGGAGAGAGGGAAAGAAGAAGCTATTTCATGCAAACTTCTCTCTCTCCACCATTGTGTAACATTGTTACCTGTTTAGTAATAAGAACAACACAGGTGCTCACAAGATAGTTTTTGAATTGGTGAATGAATGAGTACCGGTTGGGACTCTTAGTTACACTATTGCTTAAAGGCAAAGAGATGGAGTAGATATCTTCAGCTTTCTTCCTGTTTTAGGGTTCTGTGGTTTCTTTACTAAAAGTTGGCTAGGTTGCATATTTATTTTGAAGTCTTAAAAACAAAATACTTTCAGATGAAGGTCAGGGGGAAAATACTCCTCAACATATCCGCTTTAGCACCAGGAAAGCCTAATAAATATTATCAATAATATGGATAAGCAATGTAAATTCATAAAAACTGTGTATACCAGTAGCACTAACTTGTGACTGGAATAAGAACTTTAATTGTGCCAAATTTTATTCTTTCCATATTAGCTGTCCTGGTTTCAGTTGTGCACATATGAATGCAGGCGGCCACCTTTCCGATGTGTAGTTTCCTGCACTGATGAAGAAAAACTGCTGAAGTCATGAGGCTGCTCCAAGCAGAGCCCTCATGTGAGTCATATGAACGCTCCAGCATTGCTGACCTCTGGCAAAAAGGGAGTGAACAAGGACAGGAGATGCAGAGGGAGAGAGGTTCAAGTGCCGGGTTTTCTCCTTGAACCTAGAAGATTATGGGTCAAGAGCTGTGTGCAAAGACTCTGCAGCCTGGATGCAGCTGCCATGGCTGTTGGGAGGGAGACAATGCACACAGCCGTCAGAGGAGTGCTCCGGTGATGATGGAGGCTGCGATCAAGGTATTTGTATTCCAGGAGCAGCATCCTCCTCTATCCATAAACCGAGGAGTTCAGAGGCTCCCTTTCTGTAGCAGGGTCTGGTTTTCCTGCACTAGGTCTAAAGCAATAAAAAGAAAATTCTATTAAAGTCACAGAGAATTTGTGACTGTTGTTATCAAATTTGGAGATTTTCTTTTAAGCCAAAAGGGAAAAATAATCCTATGCTTTGGGCTGCATGAAACTCACTTGACTTGAAGTCGAGAAAGTTATTCTCTTGAAATCTCCGAAGTACTAAATTAGAGAGCTGAACCTCAAAAAGCAAGCTGCAGTAACGGTACCCTACTGATTAAAAATTTCAGTAATTAGTTCATGTTTATTAGCAATGTTATACTAGAAAATTTTTCCCCTAAAAAGAGAAATTAAGGGGACATGAAAAAAAAAAAGTCTAGGTTTAACAGAGAAAAATTTGAAACCATCCATCAAAGAAATTTAGGTTAACCTAAGTGTTTAAAGATATATTTTTAGGTGAAGAGAAAATGTTGTGTTTCAGCAGTTGATATCATTATTTTATTTATTTATTTTTTTAAGGAACTGATGTTCAGGAAAGGTGCCTTTTGGGCGTGTAGGAAGCTTGGAAAACATGTGAAGAGTTAACATCAGGCAAATAAAGAAAAAGTGGTTCATGCTAGTCTTGAGTCTTGACTTTGCATAAATTTTATTCCTGCACTTTTCCCTTTTCTCTAGCTAACAGACCTAAAAAAAGCATCATGTTCCATGACTTCATTTCACCCCAGGGGACTTCAGGCTGTCCGTGCCCGGAAGTTCAAGAGCAAAAGGCCACGGAGTAACAGCGATTCTTTTCAGGAAGAGGATCTGAGTCAGGGTTTTCAGTGGGTGAGTGAGCAGCTGATGTTGATCAAGAATTTAATGTGTGCTTGTCTAGAGAGGCTGGACCTTATTTCCAGGGCAATTACTGAGCAGACCTTCCCAAGTACATTCTGCAATGCTGTCTAATTTCTCTGGGGGAAAAAAAAGGCAACACTAAAAAAATGCTCTTTTTTTCCCCCCCTCTCACTCCTCATTCCCCTTATGCAGAGGAAGAGCCTCCCCTTTGGGGCAGCCTCATCTTACTTGAACTTGGAGAAGCTGGGTGAAGGTTCTTACGCTACAGTTTACAAGGGGATTAGCCGGTGAGTGACTCATTAGCTGGGAGAGACTAGAGATGAGGATCTCACCCCCAGGATTTGACATTATGAAGACAGCTGACAGGACAGAAGTTTGAGGACCTATGCAAGACCCCATAGTCAATAGGGAAAGACATGATTATTGAAGTAGCCTTGAAAGAAAACAAACTTCCCCTGCCCCAATTAAAATCAGCCCACTAATTTATCAGCTTTTCCTTTTTTTGATTCGATTCAAATTAAACTTTCTCAACTACTGACCCAAAGAACAATTACTGCTCTTCACCTGGTGGGAAGTACAGTTGATAAGGTGTCTCTACAGATATTTTCATATCCCCCCCATTCAGCCCCAAACACAATGACAGAGGTTTGCAATGGCAGCCTTGAGTTTTCTCCTTCCTTCTTCCACTTGGCCTCTGTAGAAGAAACTGAAGTTGGTTTCTACAAAGTATGACATAGTACACAAAGAATGATTAATCCTGGGTATTCTACACTTGCAATTCTACACAAAATGGCTGGCTGGAGAATAAAAAGATTGTTAATCCAGAAAGCAAGTGCCCATTTTGGCTAATAAAAACTTTGTTAAACGTATTTGAAAGATTCACGAACTCCACAGCTTTTAGTCAAGGTGGGATAGTCAGAAGGTCTGATTTCTTTAATTTATGTTACTCCAATGGAGAAAAATAATGGCTCAAAGTAGTTAAATGTTAATTTTAAAAATTTAATATAAATACTACAAGACTATTAATTATCTTAGGACTTGTGTTATAATTTTTACTTGTTAAAGAGGATTTTGGAGGACATACCATTTTAAATATATTATGTAAAAACAGGATTTAATTCACTTCCATAAACTATCTTAGGTACTAAGAATATAAAAGATTTCCTTCAAGGGATTCAGCCTACTTATAGAATGAAAAATACATTACAAATATATACCCTGTCCAAGTGCACAGAGATATATGTAACAGTGTATTAATTGCAGCAAGATTTATAATGGAAAAAGTAAAAACCTGGTTACAAATATCCATTAATGGAGGACTGGCTAAATTATCACTATATAATGAAATAGCATGCAACCATCTAGAGTATAAGATGTATGAAAAGATGCCCAATATTTTATGAGAAACAAGCAAGTTACAGAACAATATATGATCTCATTTAGAAAAAAAGCACTGTTCATGTATAAATTTGTATGTGCCTAGAGGAATCTGGAAAAATATACAAGGGATTATTAAAAGTAGCTACTTCTAGTGGTTGAAACTGGAATGGAGAAAGGTACTCAAACTTTTCACTTTATTCCTTACCACAAAAGCATTACATTTATAATTTTAAAACATATAGAGATAGATGTCAAAAAGGCATTTGATAAATTCAACATCAATTTCTAGTTTTTAAAACTCTGAGCAAAATAGGATTAGAGTGATAATTACTCATTATGTTGTAGAATAATTTCAAATCAATAGCCTACATACTTTTTCTTTGTTAAATACTAGAGACATCACCATTAAGTTAGAGGTAGGGCAAGACTGCCCACTATTTTCTGTTGTTAAAGATTATCATAAACACTCTAGCCAATGCAAGGGGGAAAAAAAGACTGAATATAATTTTTGTGGATTATAGAATTGTCTACCTAAAAAAACCCAAGAGAATAATTTAAGAAACTATTAGAAGTAGTGAGAACAATAAGGTGATCAGTTACAAAATCAAAATATACTTATCAAAAGTTGTCCTATGTATTAGCAATAACCATTAAATAGAAAATATTGTAGGGGAAATTATTCTTAAAAAGCAACAACAAAAAAATCATTACAATCAAAAATGGGCAAGATTGGGACTCCCCTGGTGGTGCAGTAGTTGGGAATCCACCTGCCAATGCAAGAGCAAGTAAGTTTGTGTGCCACAGCTGCTGAGCCTGCGCTCTGGAGCCTGCGAACCACAGCCACTGAGCCTGTGTGCCACAACTACTGAAGCACACGTGCCTAGAGCCCGTGCTCTGCAACAAGAGAAGCCATTGCAATGAGAAGCCTGTGCACCGCAGCTAAGAGTGGCCCCCGCTCAACGCAACTGGAGAAAGCCCATGCACAGCAGCGAAGACCCAACACAGCCAAAAATTTAAAAAAATAAAAATTAAAAAAAAAGGGCAGGATTTTTTTTTTTTTTTTTTTCCAGGGAAGCCCAAGGGCAGGATTTATATAAAGATTTAGTAAGGGACATAAAAGACTTGAAGAAAGAGCCAGAAAGGCATTCATTCATTCTACTCATACTTATTAAGCACCTACTCTGTGCCAGACACTATTTTAGCCAATAAGGACTCATTGGAAAACAAAAGAGACAAAAATCCCTGCTCTTATGGAGTGTATGTTCTAGTGGGGGTGAGAGAGGCAATAAACAAATGAACTCTTTGACTGAGTTTGTCAAGAGTGAAAATGCTTTGGAAAAGAATAAAACAGGGAAGAGGAATAGGGAGTGCCAGAGTGGGGTGGTGAATTACTATTTTAAATAGTGAGAGAGTAGGCCTCACTGAGAAAGGAACACTTGAACACAGACTGACAAAGGTGAGGCGTGAGCTGTGTGAGTGTGTAGTGGAAGAGAGTTTCAGGCAGAGGGAACAGCAAGTAGCAAATCCCTGAGGCAGGAGCAGGCCTGGCACTGGACTGGGAGAATGGAAGGATGTGAGGACAGGGAGGAGTTGCAGATGCAGTAGGGCCTTATATAGGGTCTTGTAGATCATTTCAGGGACCCTTGTAAGGATATTTGGATTAGAATATCTAGTAGTACAAAGATGTCAATGATTCTGTAATTTAGAGTTTTAATGTATTCAAAAGCTACAATAATTAAAATAGTGTAGCACAAGTATAAGACAGATCAAAGAAATATGATTTATAAAAGTCCAGAATAGTCACAAATCCAAATATTAGTAAGATCTAATATACAATCGTGGTGGCATGTCGAATCAGCAGGGAAAATAAATAAATAAATAAACAGTCCACTAAATGGAGTTGGGACGATTGTTAGCAATTTGGAAAAGGCAAATATACAGTATAAATTCCCAGTGGATTAAAGAGTGAAATGAAAAAGGAAACATACAAGAGCTAGAAGAATAAACAGGGGAAGTCTGTGTAACTTTTGGACTGGAAAGGTCTGTCTATATATAACACTTAAGTCAGAACCTGTAAGGGAAGATTGGACATGTCTGTGGTGCCCCATCTATCCAAGTACATTCTAGGGACCCCCCCCCAATTCTGAGACACCTTAATAGAAGTTTCACTGAAACCATTACCATTGTCCAATTGACACGGGTAACCCTAGAACAAAATAAAATGTGATCCTTTATTGTAGGTGCTCTCAGCATCTTTAAAATGTTGATGTATACCATGACTCTCTAAAAAAGATGAAGAAAAATTTTTAAGTATAAAGCATTTTCTAAACATATTTGAACAGAAAAATTTAGGGTAGGGGATAGGGAGAATTTCACAGAGCTATGTTCTGGGTAAAACATTTTGGAAAATACTGAGCATCATAAAAATTTTTAAGTTTAAAATTTCAAAGACATGATAAGGCAAACAAAAGAAATTGGTGAAAAGTATATGCAAAATATTTCAGTAAAAAATGGGCAAACAGGTAAACCACAAAAGAACAGAAAAGACCAATAACCTTATGAAAACTCAGTTCCACAATTACTTAAAGGAATAGAAATTAAAATGTGATAATCCTTTTTACCTATTAAATAGGCCCAAAAATGAAGATAAAAACATGGCCCCCCAAAAGAAGCCCCACATTCATGGGGATATGTCAAAGATACCTAGGAGCCAACTGAAAAAGCTCCCAAAGAGCAAAGGTGGAAAAATTTGAGCAACAAAATAAAGAAAATAATATTTATTGGGTTGTAACCCAAAGTATAAAGTGACTATGAGTCCATAGTGCTGTAAATAAGTGGTTCAGTTAATTAATAAATGGGAGAGAAGAGACAAATTTCCAGATAATTTGTGCAGATAACCCACCCTCAAGGTAGTGGAGCATAACTTTCCAGTGCTTAAGTGTGGGCTACTCATAGTGACATTCTCCCAAAGTTCAGTATGGAAGGGGGTCGGGGGAGAATAACTTTACAGTGAAGAAACCTGACAAGTATTACCTGAGCCAGGTGATTAAGGCCACATCAAAAGCCATAAATTTTGATGACAGTATGTACCTTTAATATGATGTGATGAAACCAAAACCCATAACTGTGGTCTAATCATAAGAAAAACATCAGAAAAATTCCAATAGAGAGGTATCCTACAAAATACTTGACTAGTACTCCTCAGAACCTTTAATGTCATCAAAAACAAGGAATGTCTAGGAAACTGTCACAGCCAAGAGGACCCTAAAGAGACACGACAACTAAATGCAATGTGGTGTCCTAGAAGAGATCCTGGAATAGAAAAGGGACATCAGGTAAAAACTAAAGAAATCCTGGTTATCATATTGCAATATGTAAATGTATCAAATCAGGTTTTTCCCTAATGTTGAACATTTCAGCTATTTCTATTTTTTTCTATTGTAACTAACACAGTGAATGATATCTTTCGTGCATTTGGAATTATTGAAATCTGTGTTAAGTAACTATTGAGAAAAATTCCTGAGTGTTGTAGTTTTATGGCTTTTCACACATATGATCATGTTGCATTCTCCCAAATTTTACCAATTTACAATGCAACCCACAACAAGTAATACAATTTTACTGCAAAAAAAAGCCTAAAGAATTCCTAATAAACTAAGGGCTTTAGTTAATAATAATGTATCAATGTTGGCTCATTAATTTTAACAAATGTATCATACTGATAGAAGATGTTAACAGAGGAAACTGGATGTGAGGTATATGAGAATTTTCTGTACTATCTTCTCAACTTTTCTGTAAAGCTAAAACTGTTCTAAAATATGAAATCTTAAAGCAACAACAACAAAAAACAAACAACGCTGCCCGCTGTTGGCGAGGGGGTGCTAGAATGGCCAGGCTCACAACCAGTTAGTGGTGTGATCACTCTGCGGCACAATTTGGGAACGTGTGTTCAAAACAATAAAAATTTGTGCACTGCATACTCTTTGATTTAGCAATTCCACCACGACCCTAAGAAAATAACAGAGGCTGTATGAAAAGATTTATCTACAGATATGAACAAATATGATCGTCCAGGTATTTATATAATAGCCAAAAGTTAGAAACAATGTTAAAATATTTGGAATTGGCAAAATACATTGTACATATTTATATGATGAAATGTTACTATTAAATGTCAAATAATACAAGAATGACTAACAGAAAAAGTTAAATGGAGGAAAAACAGGTTCCTAAGAATACGATGTGAATCCACTGTATTAAAAACAATACAGTTATACTTACATTAAAATCTTCTCTGTTCTCTGGCATTTAGCTTACATCAGCAAACAGAACAATGAATAAGGAGAGAGTAAGAGATGAAGAGAGAGAGAATGGTGGGACTGGCCAGGTCAGGTAGCACCTAGGAGGCAATTGTAAGAATCTGACTTTTATTCAGAATGAAATGTGGAGATGACGGTGGGTTTTGAGCACAGAAGTGACTTGTTTTGACTTTCACTTTAAAAAAGATGCCCTGGGCTACTGTTGGAAGTAGATAGTAGGGGTACAAACATATAAGCAGGAAGACTGTTAGGAGGTCATTACAATAATTCAGATGAAAAATAAGAATGGCTCAAATAAGTGCACAAAGGGAAATAAAAGAAACAATATACATCAAAATATGAAGCTGGCTTTGTTGGGTTATTTTTTTCTGTGCTTTCCCATATTCTCCATATTTTCTGTAATAAATACATATCACTTTGGTAAAGAGAAAACAATGGCTTGATATATACATATGACTTTTAAAACTTTTTTATTTTGAGAAAATTGTACATTTCATATACTGTAATTAATTTTGAAGGAAAGCTACTTTTGTTAAACCATCCTTAGTCTAAATTGCTGCTATGGGCCATGTCAACAAATCTACGCCCTTTCCCCCGACTCTTCTAGGATAAATGGACAACTAGTGGCTTTAAAAGTCATCAGCACGAATGCAGAGGAAGGAGTCCCATTTACAGCCATCCGGGAAGGTAAGAACAGTAGAGTGGACCCAAGAGATATTTTAAGTTTTTGATTTGATAAAAATGCATTGGGCTTCCCTGGTGGTGCAGTGGTTGAGAGTCCGCCTGCCGATGGAGGGGACACGGGTTCGTGCCCCGGTCCGGAAGTATCCCACAATGCCGCGGAGCGGCTGGGCCCGTGAGCCATGGCCGCTGAGCCTGCGCGTCCGGAGCCTGTGCTCCGCAACGGGAGAGGCCACAACAGTGAGAGGCCCACATACCGCAAAAAAAAAAAAAAAAAAAAAAAATGCATTGCGCCTATCCCTTCAGGATCTAGCTTTTTATATTTATAGAAGTAATGTTATAATTGCAATTTTATTCTTCACACCAGTTTTCCAAATCATTTTATTACTTATTCCTGAGGAAATTAGAATTCAAAACTATTATATTAGTTGACCCAAACTATGAAGTCAGTGAGTATTTACTAAATATCTTCTGCAGGTTTGGTCCCATGCTAAGTGCTAAGGCTGTATCTATATAACCCTAGAAAAAGCCATACAAAAGAGAAAGTAAATAATATACTCACACAAATTCTCAGTAAGCAGTTTGCCTGAAAATAAGTTGTTGAGATAGCATTTGAAAAACTCCTTAGGAAAACGTGTGTTTTTAGTGCTATGCTTGTATTTTCTCAGAACCCTGGACAGTAGAGCAAGTGGGTGAGAAGTCTGGTGGCATCAGATAGACTTGAGCTTGAATCTTAGATATACCAATTACTAGTGGTGTGACCATGGGTAGATTACTTTTCCTATTTAAGACTCAGTTTATTGCAGAAAGAGGATAATAGTACCTATTTCATTGAGTTGTTATGAGGCTTAAATGAGAATATACATATAAAACACTAATCACAGAATTTTATCTTCAGAGTTCAACAAATGTTGGCTATTATTATTATTCCATTTTTTTTACTTTCCCTTAGTGATGTCTTGTTCACTATCAAGATAACTAGCAATTTATAATTTAAAAATCAAGAAGCCAGTATAGTGAAAATAAATCATTAAAATGCAATTTCTTCACCTTTTTACATAAGCCATTGGAAATAAAATGATGACAGGATTGCTATTCATTTCATCAAAAACCCAGAGAAATGGCTTCTCCCTGGTCTTTCTTTCTTCCCTTTTAACTACTTCATCTTCCCTTCTTTATGGAGCACATCCTATATGCAAAGCATGCTGCTGGGTGTTGTGAAGAATGAGAAGAAAAAGCCTGATCTTTGCTCTCTATCTTTTCAGTTGTAAGAGAGCAGATGATTCAAGTTGCAACCAGTGTTATGATGGAGGTAACAAAGACCTTGTAAACTGAGATGAGAACAAGTCAGTCTCAATATGGCTAATGGAGTCAATAGATTTTGAACTGAGCTTGGGAGGATGGGTCATGCAAACAGGCATGGAAAAAGGAATTCAGAAAATGAGTTTATAACTGAATTTGATGCCATTTTCAAAAGTCTTCCAGAGCCCCTGGGAAATACATCATTTTGAATTTCAGCAGAAGGGCCAAATGACTATCAAGTTAGCCGGGGATTCAGCCTGGTAGGATCAGGTGCATTCTGGAGGAAAGTGCGGCCTTAAGTGTTTAATATAATGGAAGCTGTACTTACTGATGTATGTATTAGTGGTCCCCCTGAAAGGATGATCAGATTTAGAAAGAGATGTGTGGATAGGCTAAAGAGTATTTCTGAGCATAATAGACATCCCCAGGTCACCAGCATAAGGGGAGGGTCTCTAGGCCCAGGTTCACCCTGTTCTCATGGTGTTTCCTTTGTGAGCTGAGCTTGCCTATTGCTTCAGGCCTGCCTCGTTCAGATTTTGCCCACAGCCAACTTTTTCGGGATGACATTTGACTTTAACAGTGAAAACTTTTGCCGGTTTTGCTAACAGATGGTTCAGAAAAGCTGGATGTGTATTGCTCTGTATGCTAAATGTTTCTTTTATTGCATATTTACCGAGGAATTGCCTCTCCATCACAGGTGTTTGCAATTACATTTAGTATTCAACTGTAGACTTTCTTCGTTTGTTTTATGGACTTACCTTACTGAATGCTTTGCTTGTTTAATATGAAAAACCACAAAAGGATTTTTTTGGCACATTTGAGGTTGTTAGGCATCCAGTTTCCAACAATGGAGGTTTCTTTTTCCACCGGTGTAAAAGCTGGGAGCCCTTCATAGAGGAGCCCTCTCCCCTCAAGAAGACATGAGGCCTCATTTGAAAACTTTGGCACTGTCCCATTTTTCCTGTAAGAACTTTAAGGATGTGAGACCAGGGAGACAGGAGGTTAAATGAGAAGGGCTGAAAGGCAAAATAAGAACAGCTGGAGTTCATTAGTTAAAATCCAGGGTCACTAGCTAAAAAGGCAACTGAAAGCCATGTGCAGAAAAACTAAATGAGCAATACAGACTTCTCTAAAAGACCTTGAATTAGGAAATACTTTTCCTGAACAGTTTGGCTGCTCTAATGGTATATCAGCCAAAGATTTATTAAGTAGGATTTTACTACATGTACAGTCTCTCTACATATAGGTAGAAAACATGCAGCAGTTTATTAATCTGATCACTTGGAATACTATTTGATTGTAACATGTAATGTTATGAAATTAGCAAAAGTATGAACAGCACTAAGGAAAATACATGTGCCAGATATTTTTCATGTGTTACCTCTTTCAATCTTCTTAATAACCTTTGGAGATAGAGATTATTACAATTCCAGTACAGAGCTATGATTCAAACCAAAGCTCTCTGATTCAAAAATCCATACAATCTCTTAGCATTCATTCCATGAATATTTTCTGAGCACCTATTTTGGCCAGGTACTCTGATGGCTGCTAGATACACAGCAGCAGACACAATAGTCGTGTTCCCTACCCTTATTCCTCTGCTAATTAAAAAGATTAGCCACCTTCATAGCAACTTAGAGAATCTTTCATAACTAGCTTTATAATTATATATATTTTTCCAAGTTTGCAAACATTTTCTTTTTTTTATACATCTTTATTGGAATATAATTGCTTCACAATGCTGTGTTAGTTTCTGTTGTACAACAAAGTGAATCAGCCATATGCATACACAGGTCCCCATATTCCCTCCCCCTTGAGCCTCCCTCCCACCCTCCCTATCCCACCCCTCTAGGTGGTCACAAAGCACAGAGCTGATCTCCCTGTGCTATGCAGCTGCTTCCCACTAGCTATCTATTTTACATTTGGTAGTGTATATATGTCCATGCCACTCTCTCACTTTGTCCCAGCTTCCACCTCCCACCAGCCCCCCCATGTCCTCAAGTCCATTCTCTATGTTTACATCTTTATTCCTTCCCTGCCACTAGGTTTATCAGTACCATTTTTTTTAGATTCCATATGTATGTGATAGCATACAGTATTTGTTCTTCTCTTTCTGACTTACTTCACTCTGTATGACAGACTCTAGGTCCACCCACCTCACTATAAATAACTCAATTTCGTTTCTTTTTATGGCTAATATTCCATTGTATATATATGCCACATCACATATACCTAAACGTTCCGATGGACGTTTAGGTTGCTTCCACGTCCTGGCTATTGTAAATAGTGCTGCAATGAACATTGTGGTACATGTCTCTTTTTGAATTATGGTTTTCTCAGGGTATATGTCCAGCAGCGGGATTGCTGGGTCATATGGTAGTTCTATTTTTAGTTTTTTAATGAACGACCATACTGTTCTCCCTACTGACTGAATAAATTTACATTCCCACCAACAGTGCAAGAGGGTTCCCTTTTCATCAAACCCTCTCCAGCATTTTTTTTTTTTTTTTTTTTTTTTTTTGGTGGTATGCGGGCCTCCCTCTGCTGTGGCCTCTCCCGTTGCGGAGCACAGGCTCCGGAC